>NW_027397065.1:72908947-72964420 GCF_003265705.2 Callorhinus ursinus | reverse complement strand
TGTTGTAAAATCTATTGTGTGAAAGGAAGAAAGTATATCAGTGTGTAGCATATGTAAGGCTACAGTTGCTTTCCTCTGTAGATGATACATGTGTATTTA
Source organism: Callorhinus ursinus (assembly GCF_003265705.2). Classification (NCBI taxonomy): domain Eukaryota; kingdom Metazoa; phylum Chordata; class Mammalia; order Carnivora; family Otariidae; genus Callorhinus; species Callorhinus ursinus. The sequence goes on along the minus strand of NW_027397065.1, from coordinate 72,964,321 downwards.
TTTTGTTATTTCTCTTTTACCTAAATACTTTTAATATACAATATTTTATGTGTGTCTTATTTTATAATTAAAACATTTAAAAATCAGGTTGATATCATCATTTTAATATATCAATAAGCATATTTGGCTGAAGTAATGTAGCTATGAGCCATATTTTTCCAACATTGTGCTTATATCGAAATATTTTACCAGTTAAGATATACTTCTTTTTTTTTAAGATTTTATTTATTTATTTGAGAGAGAGAATGAGAGAGAGAGAGAGAGCACATGAGAGGGGGGAGGGTCAAAGGGAGAAGCAGACTCCCTGCTGAGCAGGGAGCCTGATGCGGGACTCGATCCTGGGACTCCAGGATCATGACCTGAGCCAAAGGCAGTCGCTTAACCAACTGAGCCACCCAGGCGCCCAAGATATACTTATGTAGTAAAAAAAAAAAAAAAAAAAAAAAACTATAAAATTCATTTTTGCAGAAAACAAATTAATGTCCATTGATTTTGAGTCTGATGTGATATCACAAAAATGACATAGTGATATAAACAACCTATTTATTTAATAGTTTTTTACTTATGAGTGTTCCTGAGTAGCTCAGTCCATTAGGGGTCCAACTCGTGATTTCGGCTCAGGTCATGATCTCAGGGTCATGAGATTGAGCTCCACCCAGAGCTCCACGCTGGACATGGAACCTGCTTAAGATTCTCTCTCCCTCTCCCCCTTTCTACCCCTCACATTTGTGTTCTCTCTCTCTCTCTAAAAAAATAAAAAATAGTGTTTGACTTATGAAAAAAATAAAATGAGAAAATACTAAACTAGTCATATATTAAGTTGCAGTGGGAACTTGGAGTGTATACATCAACTTCCAGCTTCCAAAAGCCCAAAAAGACTTTTCACAAAATCATATTGCCTTCAGATTATACAGTGAGTTTCAATCTTAAACTATGTGGCCCATCAAGAATAGAGAACTGTGTATAAAGATGATATTCAAAGAAAAATAATGAAGTAAAAAAATTAATATGAATATTTTTAATATTTAATTCCGCATTTAAGAATGAATTATAGCTCATGATACTAACAGGTCATTTTAAGTCTATCTAATATTTAACTTTATATTTTAGACACGTTACTTGCAAAGAGAATAAGCTTCAACATAAAATAAATATTTATATACATTTATCTACTATTTTACTCCATAATTTATAAAGTCATGTTAGTTTTAATCGTTTGTATGTTGACAGACATAAGCTATTCATAATTTTGTGCACATCTTTAAATCACATTATAATCATCTAAACAATGATTATAAGTCAACTCAATAGACTTGTGATTTTTTTCTTTTAAAATTAATTGAAAACTATTTAGTGCATGCCTTCCATTAGCTACACACTGTCCTGTGCTAGGGATACCCCAATAAAAAATAAATAATTTTCCCAATACTCTTAAAGTTTACCTTCTGGAAAATCAATTTCTCAAGGTAACCTGTGAAGAAGATTTTCACAGATAATATGAAATTGTTCTTGGATTTCTTGATACTTTACACTCTTTATGAGGCCAATAACTGATAGAGAGCCAAGCTTCTTATGCACATGATGATCAGAGTGACAAGTAATATAGAAAAATGATAGTTCTTTTATTTACAATACAGAACAGACACTTCTGACACTTTAAACAATTGGAAAAATATTTCTTAATGCTAATTTTGCATAGTATATCTATATTTAAAATACTGTTTAACATTTACCCCTCATGGTAATGTTTTATCATTGAATATTATTTTGAATCAAATTTTATAATTTATATTTCTCTAAACTATATCAAGTGTATGTTAGATATTGGGTCAATTTATAAGTACGTTTTTAGAGATAAATAATTTAGACATTTAACAAAAAGTAATTTAAGTATGAGTCACTACAATGATTATTTTCTTTTAAAAAAATTAGAATACAAAATACGTCAAATACATTTTTTCAAACATTTAATGTGATCTTGATTATGTTTTGGCAATTCTTCAATGAAATAATGACTATAAAATCACTAGTAAGATATTGATTAACAATGTTATTTTAAAAACTTGATGAAACAAATAAGATCTAAGAGTTTTTAGTATATCTAAAAATATATATTAAATACATTGTACACAAATACATAAATATACAAAATGTATTTAATATATATTTTCAGAATATTAATAAAACAATTTATGCATAATATCTGTTTATAAAATAGTATGGTCCTAAAGTTTTATTGTTGTTGGAAAAAGGATTTTCATGTCCCAGATAATTGTTTTCTCAATTTTAAAAGCATTTCTTGTCTAATTACCTCTGGAAATAGATCAGACACATGCCACTTAGTATATACCTAGAGGGCATTTCTTTGAAATTATGTGTTGTGGAATCAGGGACAAATCCTAAAATGACAATTTACTCTAAGCTGCCTGCTGTATTACAGATACTATATAAGCAATTATAATGGAGCAAATTGAGTTGGCTCCAATAATTCAAGAACAGTCTACTTATTTGACATGATCACAATGATCATTCCATTCAGATGAGTGGATATATGCCCATGCATCTCATAGCTTATTAAAGCAAATCACTTGGCTTTCCTTAGTAAGCATTACCAACTCTGGTATCTGGGCCCCAACTAAATTGTTTGGGACGAGAACCCTACAACCTTCTAAAATCAGTGTTAAATAAGGCTGCAGTAATCCATCTGATTGCAGGTATAATTATTATGGAATTTCAGAGACTTAGCCAACAGTTTCTCAACACTTTCAAAAATATTTTGTGAATTACTTCAATATTTTCATTCTCTGAAAACTTGTCCTGTGCTTTATTATTAAGCTTTCAAGTGCTGTTTGAGGTTTTAAAATGCAGGGTTATAGTTATCTTTTTAAAGCCTATTGTATATGGAGATAGCATGTCCTATTTTATATATACATATAAATAGATGGCACATGGGTGACACCAACAAAGAATAAAATTATCAGACAAATGTTGAATTGTGTACTTGCCACTTGGAAGTGAGCAGGGAATATCTGTTACTGTTATCTCATTGGTCTGATACTGAGTCTCTTGTCATTGTTTGCATTTATCTGTGAGGTGTAGAGAAGAGGTTGTTAAAAATATAAAACTGAATCATATGACTTTACCAATTACCACCAAAAAATGAATTTAATAAAAATAGTGGATTTGTGGACTCAGATGTTGGATTTTTGTGGGTGGGTGAGGCTTGGAGGTAGACAAATATTTGGCTGTGAAGGAAAGTGAAAAATGTGGCTCTATCTTAGAATCTCCTCTATCTTAAGACTATCAATGCATGTGTCAGTGGAGAGGTAGTAAAGGAAGAAAAATGAGACAAATGATAATCGATACAGTAGGATCTCAAGAGGAAATAGAGGTAGTTAAGACACGAGGAGAATTTTTCTTCTTCCATTCGTAATTGAATGAGATAATAACAAAGAAATCCAGATTAGTAGTAAGAAAAGATTTGAGACTTTTTTTCCCGATAGTCTCAATTTTCTCTTTAATAAAGCAAAGATATTTTCCCAAACTAAATGCATTGTGTTGGAAAAGGTAGAATCATATGTACAGTCTTTCATATTCACTTGGATGCATAAGAATGGATCTTGGGCCTGGAACTTTTCTTTAGCAGGAGATAAAGTGCCCATACAACCTGTGCCAGGTTTATCACTTGTGTGGGCTCAAAGAATGTTCTTGTTTCAGGCTCAAAGAATGTTCTTTTGTCCTTGAAGTTTGTGTGTCATATGACACCTGGCCAACCCTGCTATGGTATCCGCCCTCTGTGGGGCGGGCTGGGAGGAGGGCTCTGTCTTTCTACTATAGCACAAGAGGGACCCACATAGGTAAATTGCCCGGTGTAAGCTGTTAGGAGAGACTTACGGGTCATTAGGGATCCTTGACCACTATTGAAGCTGGTCTTTTTATGTAAGCAAAGTGCTGTTTTATATCTATATCTTTTATTTGGTAAATTATAACAGATGGCCCTTTAGAAACTGATACAAAACTTAAATGCAGTATTATTAATTATTTGGATTTTTAAATCTTATACAGGCATACCTCATTGTGCTTCATTTTGTGTTTCACAGATACTGTGTTTTTTGTTTTAGGGCTTTTTTTTTTTTTTAATTGAATGTTTGTTGCAACCCTGTATTGAGCAAGTCTGTTAGGAGCATTTTTCTAACAGCATTTGCTCACTTTGTGTCTCTTTGACATGTGGGTAATCCTCACAATATTTCAAACTTTTTCATTATTATATTTGTTGTGATGGTCTGTGATCAGTGATTTTTGATTGTACTATTGTAATTGTTTGGGGACACCACGAATCATACCCATTACCAGACTTGGTCAATAAATGTGTGTGTTCTTACTGCTCCTCTCATTGGTCATTCCCATGTCTCTCCACATCGCCCCAGGCCTTCTTATACCCTGAGATGAGACACAGCAATATTGAAATTAGGCCAATTAATAACCCTACAATGGCCTCTACGTATTCAAGTGAAATGAAGACTCACATGTCTCTCATTTTAAATTAAAAGCGAGCAATGATTAAGCTTAGTGAAGAAGGCATGTCAAAAGCCAAGATACGCCAAAAACTAGGCCTCTTGTACCAGTTAGCCAAGTTGTGAATACAAAAAAAAGTTCTTAAAGGAAATTTAAAGTGCTATTTCAGTGAACACAAATGATAAGAAAGTAAAACAGCACTATTGCTGATATAGAGAAGGTTTTTGTGGCCTGGATCAAAGATCAAACCAGCCACATTCCCTTACGCCAAAGTCTAGTCCAGAGCCAATGCCCTAACTCTCTTCAATTCTGTGAAGGCTGAAAGAGGTTGAGGAAGCTGCAAAAGAAAAATTTAAAGCTAGCAGAGGTTGGTTCATGATCTTTAAGGAAAAAAGCCATCTCCATAACATAAAAGTGCAAGGTGAAGCAGTAAGTACTGATGTAGAAGCTGCAGCAAGTTATTCAGAAGATCTAGCTAAGATAATTAATAAAGGAGGTTATATTAAACAACTGATTTTCAATGTAGAAAAAAATAGCCTTATGTTGAAAGAAGATGCCATCTATAACTTTCATAGCTAGGGAAAATAAGTCAATGTCAGGCTTCAAAACATCAAAGGACGAGCTGATTGTCAAGGGCTAATGCAGCTGGTGACTTCCAAGTTGAAATGCTGGCACTCTTTACCATTGTGAAACTCCCTTAAGAATTATGCTAATTCTATTTTTCCTGTGCTCTATAAATGGAACAACAAAGCCTGTGTGACAGCACATCTGTTTACAACATGGGTTTACTGAACATTTTAAGCCTACTATTGAGACCTACTGTTCAGAAAAAAAGGTTCCTTTCAAGATATTCCTGCTCATTGACAATGCACCTGGCTGCTCAGGAGCTCTGATGATGTACAGTGAGATTATTGTTGTTTTCCTGCCTGCTAATACATCTAGTTTGCAGCCAATGGATCAAGAGTTAATTTCAATTTTCAAGTTTTATTTAGGAAATACATTTTGTAAGGCTAGATCTGGCATTAGTGATTCATTGGATGGATCTGGGCAAAGTTATTGGAAAACCTTCTGGAAAGGATAACCCATTCTAGATGCCATTCAGAATATGGGAATAGGTCAAATATCAAATGAATAGGAGTTTGGAAGAAGTTGGTTCCAAGCCTCATGGATGGCTTTGAGGGATTTAAGACTTCAGTGGAAGAAGTAATGCAGATGGGAAAATAGCAGGAGAAATGGAAATGTAGCCTGAAAAATGTGACTGAATTGCTGTAATCTTGTAATAAAACTTGAACAGATGATGAGTTTCTTCTTATGGATGAACAAAGAAAATGGTTTCTTGAAATAGAAACTACTCCTGGTGACGATGTTGTGAAAACTAAAATGACAACAAAGGATTTAGAATACTACATAAGTTTAGTTGGTAAAGCAGTGGTAGGGATTGAAAGAATAGACTACAATTTTGAAAGAAGTTCTGCTCTGGGTAAAATGATATCAAACAGCATCATGTGCTACAGAGAAATTGTTTGTGAAAGGAAGAGTCAAGTGATGTAGCAAACATCATTGTTGTCTTAAGAAATTGCCACAGCCACCCCAACCTTCAGCAACCAGGAGGCTGATCAGTCAGCAGCCATCAATATGGAGGCAAGACTCTCCACCAGCAAAAAGATTATGAGTCCCTGAGAGCTCAGATGATGGTTAGCATTTTTTATGAATAAAATGCTTTTTTTTAAAATTAAGGTATGTACATTGGTTTTTTAGACATAATGCTATTGCACACTATATAGACTACAATATAGTGTAAACATAACTTTTACATGCACTGGAAAAGCAAAAAATCCATTTGACTCACATTATTGGGATATTCATTTTATTGTGATGGTCTGGTTACTGAACTCCCAGTATCTCTGAGGCATACCTGTTGTCTGTTCTCAAAAAAGATTTTTCAATGGATTTTATTACATATTTTCTGCTCTTGAGCTTTTTGATCATAGGATTTAAGCTATGGTTGTTTGTCTTGCTATTTTGTAAGTTGATAAAACATTTTTTTTTGTTTACATTTCTACAAGGGCTATATTAAACTGAGGAGAAGAATCTCTAATTTTGTTCATAATTCATTACTATTAACAACTAGACATTTTTTAAAAGATTTTATTTATTCATTTGAGAGAGAGACAGAGACAGAGAGAGCACAAGCAGGGGGAGAGGCAGAGAGACAGGGAAAAGGAGACTCCCCGCTGAGCTGGGAGCCTGACACGAGGGCTCGATGCCAGGACCTGGAGATCATGACCTGAGCTGAAGGCAGACGCTTAACTACCTGAGCCACCAAGCGCCCCAACAGCTAGACATTTCTAACAAGTAACAGAATTAAGAGAAATGTAATTGCAGACCTGATTTTACACTTACATATTCATGTATGTATTCATATAGTAATTGATTCAGCAAACATTTAAAATGTTGTTTCAGCAATCCCATGTTAAATTGTGAGTAGGGTATGGGAAATTTGATGTCACTTTATTCAGAACTATATGTCATTATGTACTAAAAGAAGTAAATGACAAATGTGTAGTTTTTGTTATTATTAAGGACTATTTAAACATATATTTTTAGTTTATCTCTTCTATTGTAGGTGGGTTGTGTTGCCTTAAGAGGATTTGGGGTCACTGAAGAAGTAGCAAGATGAAAAATATGATTAACCTATTGAATTCTGTGTCAACAGTTATAGGTCTAAGCACTTTAAATATTTTACTCATTCTTTCCTGGCTTCTAATGTGCCTGATAAAAGGAAACTGCAGCTGCCAGTAATACAGTTGTTTATTTATAGGTGTTCTGTCTTCTGTTTGATCTTAAAATTGCTGCTTTGTGTTTAATGTTCTACAGTCACTAAAATCTGTCTAGCTTTGCTTGACTCTGTTACATTCCTAGACAGATGATCATATTTTTCTTTAATTGTGAACATTCTTTAAGATATCTCTAAATGTTGCTCTTTTACTAGCCTTTTCATTGTTACTTAATTCTAATAATATCAATCAAATACCACAAAGACTAAATATTACCTTAAATCTTGGTATGTATTTGTACTTCTACTCATGCAGGTCACTGCTTGAGTCATGAGCAGGGACATGATCTCTCTTTTTCGCCTGGCCTGATTTAAAAAAAAAAGTTAGTTCTTCCTTCCCCCATTCCTTTCCTTCCTTTCCACCAAGTTTTTCTATTGTCCCCACTTCCAGTTTCTTCCAGTTTCTTTTTGTATTCTCAAGAATATACTTCTTTTGGGGCACCTGGGTGGCTCAGTCATTAAGCGTCTGCCTTCGGCTCAGGTCATGATCCCAGGTCATGATCTCAGGTCATGATCCCAGGGTCCTGGGATCGAGCCCCACATCAGGCTCCCTGCTCCACAGGAAGCCTGCTTCTCCCTCTCCCACTCCCCCTGCTTGTGTTCTCTCTCATGCTGTGTCTCTCTCTGTCAAAAAATAAATAAAATCTTAAAAAAAAAGAATATACTTCTTTTATGTGCCTAGTTTAACATTAAAATTTCAGCCTTTACTCTTCAATATGTACTTTTTTAACTTATTACCACCCATTTCAATGCCAATGTATCATAAATTTAAGTATGTACTTCTCTTTTTATCAACTAGAAGTTTATCTTTCCTTCTTTAATCTCATTTTGTATTTTAATATGTTAATGTATATTTTATACAGCATTTCTATGTATTTAAAATAGTAGCTGAAGGACTATCCATGTTTTAGTCTGACATGTTGCTAGAAATGGAAATGTTGCTTTCTACACTGAGATTAAGGTATTCTTTTATCTTTGTATCATATAGGATGAAACTGGCATAGATAGGATGGGGCGCCTGGGTGGCTCAGTTGGTTAAGCGACTGCCTTCGGCTCAGGTCATGATCCCGGAGTCCAGGGATCGAGTCCCACATCAGGCTCCCTGCTCAGCAGGGAGTCTGCTTCTCCCTCTGACCCTCCTCCCTCTCGTGCTCTCTATCTCTCATTCTCTCTCTCTCAAATAAATAAATAAAATCTTTAAAAAAAAAAAAGAAACTGGCATAGATAGGTTAATGGTCTTTTAGAGATTTTCCAATCATGGGTTAAAACATATGAGAGCATAAAATCCATTTAATCTTAGTTAATTATTTTTTTATATCTTTTTTTAAGATTTTTTATTTATTTATTTGAGAGAGAGAGAGAATGAGAGATAGAGAGCTCGAGAGGGAAGAGGATCAGAGGGAGAAGCAGACTCCCCGCTGAGCAGGGAGCCCGATGTGGGACTCCATCCCGGGACTCCAGGATCATGACCTGAGCCGAAGGCAGTCGCTCAACCAACTGAGCCACCCAGGCGCCCTAATCTTAGTTAATTATTGAATCTGTTTATCACCTTCTCCTAGGAATCATACTGTCTGTTTACAGTTATGTCAGATAGCAAGAACTATCATACTCAATTTGACACAATGTGTTTGAGCAGTCTGAAGTATGATTTTTATATATTTTCTTGTGAAGGAATTGTGTGTGTATTTGCACATATATGGGCTTTCTTGGGTCAATTTTGATATTGCATTCTTGACTATTTATTAAACTAATGAGTTATATTTATGTAAATATTATATATTTATTTTCTAATTCAGCAGATTTATGAGTGTTTTGTTTAAAAGACTTTTATGCTTTTAATCTCTTTTTAAAATATGAACAATTATAATTTAAATAGATGATTTATATTGGACATAAAAAGGGGCAAAAGAATTCAGCATGACTTTTTATAAGATATAGCTAAGTGTAATAATTTTGATCAGGAGTTAATGGAATGCTATTTTCTAATTAAAATCAATATTAGTAAAACTTTTCAACTTTTGCTAAAATATGTCAATATTGCTTAGTTTTTTTTTCAGCAAATATAATGACATCTATTATTACCAAATTGAATGGCATTTATTTTAATTCAATTTATTTGATGGAAAAAATTATAGTCACTCAATCTGCCTTCAAATTCTATTAATTAGGGCGCCTGGGTGGCTCAGATGGTTAAGCGTCTGCCTTCGGCTCAGGTCATGATCCCAGGGTCCTGGGATCAAGTCCCGTATCGGGCTCCCTGCTCAGTGCAGAGCCTGCTTCTCCCTCTCCCTCTGCCATTCCCTCTGCTTGTGCTCTTCTATCTCTTTCTCTGTCAAATAAATAAAATCTTTTAAAAAAAATTCTATTAATTATACATTTTAAAACCTTATGAAATTTATACAATTATGCTAATAATTTCTTATTGTAATTACTATATAACATGCAGAAACCATATAACTGATTATATAATATGATAGGAACTTAATATCTATGTTCCACCAAAATTTATATATTGAAATTTAATACCCATTGTGATGGTATTAAGAGGTGGGGTCTTTGGAAGGTAATTAAGTTATGAGAGTGGAGCCCTCCTGCATGGGATTAGTTCCTTTAGAAGAGGCAAAGATACATGAAAGTCAGCAAGAAATAAAGGAGGGCTGGAAAAGGTCTATTACCAGAACCTGACTTTGCTGGCATCCTGATCTCAGACTGGCAACCTCCAGAAATGTGACAAATTTCTGTTGTTTATAAACTACCCAATCTACGGTACTTTGTTCTGGCAGCCCAGTTTAAGACATAATTCTATTAAAAAAAAATCAGCCTTGGCATTTTTTTTAATCTAATTATTTATGATTTCTGCTATATCAGCTGTTGTGTTTAATTTCTCCTCTAAATTTCTGAGATAGTATAAATTATAATTACACATAATCAATGTCAAAACACAGGTGATTTAAACTCTTAGAATTGATGAAGGACAAACATTAACTTTTTTTTTCTTTATCTAAATGTCATTCTGAACTGGAACAAAGTATTCTTTGGTGCTAGGGTGGTCATATTTTAGACTAATCCCTGACATCTTAAAAGTAAGAAACATTATTTTTATATAAGCCTTCAATATAACACCTAATAGTACAACATGCTCACCTTACTTTTTCTTTTCTGAATAATGAAAACTGAATTCATACCATCATCTCAAGTTTTCATAATTTTTGACAGGAAATAAGATGGAAAAAATTAATTATGAAATATCCTCTGAAGCATTTGGTTGTGTACTTTAACCTTTTTAGTATTCTGAATTTCAACAGATGGTCATTCTAGCTCTTCCCAACAGGGGTTTGAGTTTTTAAATAGGAGAGAAATTGTCCATCCAATCAAATTTCCAGTTCTGAAAAGGTCAAATTAGTATAGTACATGGCAGTTATTCTCAGAATGTATTAAACATTAGCAATTTGACAGCTTATTCTTTTGACACAATGTAGGACAACTTTCCACATGAGAAAGCTTTTAACAAATAAGAAAAATGCAAGTCATTTGACAATTTTCACTACAACATTTACCAACACACAAATAACAGAGAGATCAAATATTTACTATTATCTTTAAAACTGTGTAATAGGGATTGAACATTTCATTCATTTTTTTATATTCTCCATTTCTTATATGTACCTTGATCTCTTTCTCTATTTGCTATTTTAATATTGCCAATGATGTGTGTATTGCAAATTCAGTATCACTTTTGAAAGAAAAATGTATGTTGAAATGTTACCTGAAATCTTAAAAAGACAGCATTATTTCTTATAGAAAAGAAAGCCCACTATAGAAGACACTGACAGAATAAACCATAATATATGGTAGGGTAGTATTGAAATGGTCCATCCTTGGGGCGCCTGGGTGGCTTAGTCGTTAAGCATCTGCCTTCACCTCAGGTCATGATCCCAGGGTCCTGGGATAGAGCCCTGCATTGGGATCCCTGCTCAGCCAGGAGTCTCCTTCTCCCTCTCCTACTGCCCGTGCTTATGTTCCCTTTCTTGCTGTATCTCTCTGTACAATAAATAAAATCCTTAAAAAGAAAAAAAAAAAAAGAAATGGTCCATCCTTAAAATACAAATCTATGAAGAATTGGACAGAAGCATGCAAAAAAAGAAAAATAATAATCTAGACACATCTTACACCCTTCACAAAAACTAACTCAAAATGGGTCATGGATCTAAATGTAAAACACAAAACTATAAAATTCCTAGAAGATTACATAGGAGAAAACCTAAATGACTTTGGGATGGTGGTTCTTTTTTAGATACAACACCAAAGACACAATTTCTCAAAGAAATAATTGACATGCTGGATTTCATTAACATTAAAAACTTCTTGTCTGTGAAAAACAGTGTCAAGAGAATGAGAAGACAAGGTGCAGACTAGGAAAAATATTTGCAAAATACATAGCTGATAAAAGACTGTTAGACAAAATATAAAAAAGAACTTTTAAAATTTAACAAGAAAATAAACAATTAAAAAATGGACAAAAGACCTTAATAGACACCTCACTAAAGAAAGGCCACATTGTGTTTAATATTTTGGAATTTGCATGTGAAAAAAAACTGGAGGAATTTAAATTATGATCTCTTTGAATCAAAATTATATGTTGGAAAGACGCATCTTGGAAGCAATGCTAAAAGGAAATATGGAAGGAAGAATTGAGGCAAGGGATGAGGCAGTGAACCTAGTGGGAACAGAAACCACACAATAAATTAAAGAGATACTGGAAATTAAAGAGGGCACATACTGAATTGAGCACTGGGTGTTATATGCAAACAATGAATCATGGAATACTACATCAAAAACTGATGATGTAATGTATGGTGATTAACGTGACATAATAATAAAAAAGAGATATCGGGAAGAATCACCACAAAATCAACAAGTTTATGGGGTTTTTAAAATGCAAGAATATGAATATTAAATTAATATGAGACAGTATGTATTGAAAGTTAGAAAATAAATCACACAAATTACCTATTTTAAAAAGCTGAGAAATACCAAAAATGTTGCAAACCACAAACACATAAACCTATTTCAATTAACTGCTCTAGTTTTAAGAACATTTTTATCCCTCTCAAATTTGAAAATTAGCAAACTTGTTCTTATTTGTGCTTTAAGATATTGGGGTGTTAGTGATTTTCATGGATACTATCTAATCTTAGATATTCTATGAATTGATGACATTAGATATTAGATTAAAAAGCTACTGTCTCTTTCAGAAACTGGGTGAAGCCATGAAAGTGAAGAACTCTGAATTTGAGCTCTATAATCTTCAAGGAATATCTGCTTTCCCTAGTAAGATACACATTTTAAAAAACATTAACAGGTCTAAAATAATTTCAGTACTTGTAGTATGAACAACTAGGAAAATAAAAGCCAGTGTGGGGCTAGGGGCTAGGGGGCACAAAATGTAGTTAGAACATGGAAGAACTAAGCTAGTCTACATTGAATTCCTTTTTTTTTTTATGGTTTTAAAGATTATTATTATTATTATTGAAGAATAGTTGACATACAATGTTATGAAATTCTCACCATAAGTGTACTTATCACTATATAACATTATTACAGTATTATTGACGATATTCCCTATGTTATACTTTACACCCTCTTGACTTATTTATTTTATAAATGGAAGTTTGTACCTCTTAATCCCTTTCGCCTATTTTGTCCATCTCCCCATTCCTCCATTCTGGCCTCTATCAGTTTGTTTGCTTTATTTATGAGTCTGTTTCTGTGTTGTTTGTTCATTTTGTTTTCTAGTATTCACATATAAGTGAAATCATATGGTATTTGTCTTTTTCTCTTTGACTTCACTTAGCATAATACCCTCTAAGTCCACCCATATTGTTGCAAATGGCAAAATTTCATTTTTATGGGTGAATAATTATATATATATAATATACAAATATGTATGTATAATATACACATATATATGCATGTACCCCACATCTTTATCCATTCATGTGTCAATGGACACAGGTTGTTTCTATATCATGGCTATTGTATATAATGCTGCAATATACATAGAGGTGCATATATCTTTTCAAATTAACTGTTTTTGTTTTCTTTTGGCAGATACTCAGTAATAGAACTACTGGATTGCATGGCATTTTTACTTTTTTTTTTTTTTTTTTTTTTTTTTAGGAACCTCCGTGCTGTTTTCCACAGTAGCTACACCAATTTATGTTCCCACCAATAGTATGTGAGGGGTTCTTTTTCTCCACATCCTCACCAACTTCATGAAAGTGAAGAATTCTGAATTTGGTTGGTTGGTGAGGATGTGAAGAAATAATAAATAACACCACATTTCTTGTCTTTTTGTTACTAGCCATTCTGACTGGTGTGAGGTGATAGCTCATTGTGGTTTTGATTTGCATTTATCTAATGGTTAGTGATGTTGAGCATCTTTTCACATGTCTTTGGACCATCTGTGTGTCTTCTTTGGAAAATGTCTATCCAGGTCCTCTGCTTATTTTTTAATCAGATTATTTGTTTTTGTGGTATTGAATTATATGAGTTCTTTATATATTTTGGATATTAACCCCTTATTGATAGTGAATATATCATTTGCAAATAACTTCTCCCATTCAGTAGGTTGTCCTTTTGTTGTTGTTGTTGATGGTTTCTTTCACTGTGGAAAAGCTTTTTGTTTAGTATATTCCCAATAGTTTATATTTGTTTTTCTGTCCCCTGCCTGAGGGGACATATCCATAAGAATGTTGCTAAGTCCAAGTCTAAGAGATCACTGCCTATGTTTTCTGCTAGGAGTTTTATGGTTTCAAGTCTCACATTCAGGTCTTTAATTCATTTTGAATTTATTTTTGTGTAGAAGCTCATTACTTTTATTTACTTATTTATTTTGAGGTCATCTAAGTTTTTTTTTATTATGTTCAATCCATTTAAAATAATCTATACCATAATTACCTGGGAGGCATTTCTCCATTTCAACATTAGAATGAAATGGTACCCACTTCCAACCTATGCTTTCCTCCTGAAATTTACAATTTTCTGCTTCTATAGCAAAGAAAGCATAAAATCAATCATCAGGGTTTTTTGTTGTTTTTGTTCTTTTATTTGTCTTTGTTTTATTATTATTTTTTTTTACACTACGTGAACCACCAGTAGAATATAAACTGTATAGGTTAACTTTTGTGTATGTGTGTGTGTGTGTGTTTTCTTTTCTGTTGTTAGACCCCTTTGGAAATAGAAGTCTATCTACATTGGTGTCTTTTCTTTTTTTTTTTCTTAAGATTTTATTTATTTATTTGACGGAGAGAGAGAGAGTGTGTGAGAGGGAACACAAGCAGGGGGAGTGGGAGAGGGAGAAGCAGGCCTCCCACACCGGGAGCCCAATGCATGGCTCCATCCCAGGACCCCGGGATCACAACCTGAGCCTAAGGCAGATGCTTAACAACTGAGCCACCCAAGTGCCCCAACACTGGTGTCTTTTCACCTTGTATAGTATTTACAAAGATTGTTCTAAGTGTTTTTCGTCATACAGTCAACTTTTGGTGATAGCTTTTATATACATATTATATGCATATATGTGCATGTATACACATACATATTTATAGATATATACACATATACATACCTATATATAAACATACATACATATTTTTAAACAGCCTTATTTAGATATAATTTGCATGACATAATGTTCACTCATTTGACAGATGCAATTTAATGTTTTTTAGTATGTTTACAAAATTTTACTACCATTACCATGTTTATTTTTATCAAAATAAAGTGATGCAGTCTTGCTGTCTGCATGTTCAAGGAAATCTTAATGATATTTTATCATGTCTGTGTTTAAAATGTTGACACCAGAGACATTTCCTGGATTTTTTTTTCATTGTGGTTTACTTTTGTTTGTTGTCATCTATGTGAATATATTTATATTTAGTTGTTAGTTATTGAAAAGTTGTTATGTTGCTTAAATGTGAATTTTATTTTTGGAGCTTTTTTTCTCAGAAGTCTCATTTGCCTATTTAATGTTAAAAGAACATAATATTTACTACTATGCCTTCTTTCTACTGCAAAATATTAAATCATTTGAGCTATGATTAGAAATTACTTCCAGCAAAACGCAGACTTTTTTTTCCATGCTACAAAATATTTCTGTATAACTGAAATGTATAGGCCCAATCTCCCACAATAAAATAATATAGCTGGAAAATACTTATCTCAATAATCTGTGAGTAACAACACAATGCTATTGATAATATGGTACATTAAATCTTACACACTGTTGATATATTTGCAAGTAACCATGATTTGTTAGTATTATTGGGATTGAAATTTTTGTTTTGATTAGGCAATAAATTAATTCTGAAAAATATAAATTTTAAGAAAGCATGTCAAGGATTTATATATTTTGATAAAAATTATCTGCTAATGTTTAATCCATTTACACTTGTTTTCACATTTTATGATTTATGAAAATACAAAATTATAGTGCAAAATTTCATCTCAAAAGGAGACCAGGCATAATTACCAATGACCTACCTGACAAGAACCAAAGAATGTATGGCCTGTTATACTAAAGACCAGACAGATTAGGAAGAAGATAAGCATATTTTTCCATAGTTCCTTCTCATTACTCTTATCTATAGACTCCAGATCTAGCCCCCACCATTCCTTGAAAACTTTAGTTACTGAATCATTACAACTTCATTCAACTCCATTCTCATCACAATTTTTGATGAGTTCCACAGAGGTAATGACTTCAAAGCTCTGTTCTTTTTGTTCTTTGATATATTTCCTTCCAGTGTTGATGTTTTCAGCTCATGTCAGCCATCCGTTCATATGATCATACCCTTGATCTTATTCCTAATGATTTTTCTATTCCAGTATCTCTTATGCAGAAATCTTCATCCCTATAATGTCAAAATGGTTGAGTGATACAGAAGGGTTCACTCACTCTTTAATGATCTCATGCAATCTTACGGCTTCACATGCCATCTCTATGTTGGTCAGTGAAGTTTATTAAGTCTACTCTTGGGCTTATCACATAAGCTCAAGAAATTACCCTAAGCTCGAAGCCACTTACACAACTACTCCATCTAGTGCTTAAAAGACACTTCAAATCTGCACATAAGAAAACAAAACTTGATTTTTCTTCCACACCCAAGCCTACTCATTTGTAGTCTACTTCATGCCAGTAAATAGCCCCCCTAAGCTTCTGTAGTTCTCCATCTTCTGTGGGAAAAATAGAGATTTATCACTGCTACTGTTCTCTCTTTTGCATATGGCTTATAATCTTTTAGCATACTCTATAGTTTCTATCATCCAGAATCTCAGCACTCCTAGCCACCTTCATTGCTTCCATCTTGCTCTAGCCACAAATTTATATCAACTTGATTATTGCAGTAGCTTCCTAAATGTTTTTCCTACTTACCACTCATCCACCTTTAAATTATTCAGCCCAGAATCAAACATTTATAAAAATATTAAGATCAATTAAGATCATGATTTGTGTATGGCTTCTAATTAATATAATGTAAAAACCAGCATTTTTACTCTGAGCTAGAATGTTGGAAATGTTCTTGCTCCCAGTGACTTCCCATTCCTTTCTATAACACTTTTGTTTTCCCCTGGCACTACTTAGAGATATTAGTCTTCTTTCTGTTATTAAAAGTATTCCCCTCACACAAATAAATAAATAAAAACCTCTTAACTCAGTGACTTTGCCCATTCAGTTCCATCTGCCTGAACTACCTTCCTATACTTCTCTTTGTTTTCTCCTCAGATATCAGCTTATGTGTTCAGCTTACCTGCCTATGATACTCATTAGTCCCCTTTCAACTCACCAAGAGCCTCATGCTTGTTTGTTTTATAGCCATAATTATCTACATGAAACACATATTTTATCTATATACCTCCTATTTTCTTCTAGAATATAAGGAGAGGGGAGAGGGGAGAGGGGAGAGCCTTTCTGAAGCCTCAGTACACAGTAGTTTCTCAATAATTTTTTAAAAGAATAAATGTATAATATTATCTCTTTGACACGGAGCTTTCAAATTCTAGTCTGTAAGCATTAATTATCTAAATAAGTTCAAGCCACAATGTTTACTTATTTCCTGCTATATAGGCATCATTAGCATCTCCAGATATCATTTAACATACTAGAAGGGATATATAATGTTGAAAAACGTTCCGACTCTCTTTGAGATCATATACTAAGTGAAAATAACAACAAAATCCCACATAAATCAATGATAAAATTTTCAGTATTTATAAGCAAAATACATAGTAAATAAATGATGGATTAGGCAATATAAGATAGATTTTACAGCATAGACATCTATGAGGAGATGGTAATTGAGCTAAGAACTACATGATCAGATGGGGTATTTTCCAGAGAGAATCGAAAGGGAAAAATGAAGGGGGGAATTCCGAGGGGGAGATGAACCATGAGAGACTATGGACTCTGAGAAACAAACAGAGTTCTAGAGGGGAGGGGGGTGGGGGGATGGGTTAGCCTGGTGATGGGTATTAAAGAGGGCACCTATTGAATGGAGCACTGGGTGTTATACGCAAACAATGAATCATGGAACACTACATTAAAAACGAATGATGAAGGAGGGTGGGATGGGTTAGTCTGGTGATGGGTATTAAAGAGGGCATATTCTGCATGGAGCACTGGGTATTATGCACAAGCAATGAATCATGGAACACTACATCAAGAACTAATGATGTATGGTGATTAACATAACAATAAAAAATTTAAAAAAACGAATGATGTAATGTATGGTGATTAACATAACACAATAAAATTTAAAAAAAACAAATATAAATACCTGAAGCAAAAAACCCTTAAATTTCATAGATAGTAATTCTGATATAGCCCCCCAAATTTCCCC
Organism: Callorhinus ursinus; assembly: GCF_003265705.2. Classification (NCBI taxonomy): domain Eukaryota; kingdom Metazoa; phylum Chordata; class Mammalia; order Carnivora; family Otariidae; genus Callorhinus; species Callorhinus ursinus. The sequence continues at coordinate 72,946,069 of NW_027397065.1, read as the reverse complement.
AACCCCCAACAAAACCTCAATCTCCATGGTATTTGTCTTTATGTATTTTATGTTAGAACATCATGTACAATTATTGCAATATGGTTGGAGAGAAAGAAATGTAGAAGATATCAATATTATGTTGGTATCGAGAAGAAAGTATAATGATAAAACTATAAGCTTGACACAATAGGGGTTAAAGTGCTTTAGACTATGTACATGACATCCTAGACTTTATTCTTTTTATGTAAGCAGATGTAACTGAGCAGTATAAGGGGGATAGGTGATTCTACAACGTCATTAAGGGATCTAGTTCCTTCTTTCCTATTGTTCTGCTCTGTCATCAACTTAAGTATTATCCTCCTCCACATGTTCAAAACACTGAGGAAAGCAGAGAGACAGTCATATATCATTTTAAGGACATGACAAAGAAGTGGTCATTTACTTTGTTTCACATCCCATTGGGCAGAATTTAGCTACATGGTCAAAGTTGCTGCAAGTGAGGTTATGATATGGAATCTGTTTCTTGATGGTAATATACAAAGCTAAAGTTTGAGGATTTTTTTTTTTTTTACTAAATGATTAAAGCTAGAATAGGTAGGTACCGTAAGACAATTAACAGTGTCTGACAGACAATGAAATAGCACCACTGCCACGATACAGAACATTTTCAGCACTACAAGAAACTTTGCACCACTCATTTGTAGTTAATCACCTTCCCCTACCTTCTGGATCTTGGTGATAGATCTGCTTTCTATCAGTGTAGTTTTGTATTTCTAGAACCAGAAAAATAGAATCATAGAGCATTTACTCTTTTGTGAATGACTTTTTTTCACTAAGAATAATGTGTTTCAGATTTGTCTGTGCGTGTGGAATGTGTGTTCATTCATTTTCATTGCTGAATACTTTTCCATTGCAAGTATACACCTCAATTTGTTTGCCCATCAGTTGATTCACATAATAGATGTTCCTAGTTTTTAGCTTCTATTAGTAAAACTGCAAAAAAAGAAAAAAAAACATTTACTAACAAATTTTGATGTGGGCATATATTTCATTACATTTGGTTAAACATCTAGGAACAGGATTGGTTAACAATAGGGTAAGTGTGTATTTACCCTAATAAGAAACTAGGTTAGTGATAGGGTAGGTGTGTTTTTACCCTTATAAGAAAGTACCATATTATTTTCCAAAATGGTTGTTCCATTTCGCATTTTCATCAAAAAAGTATGGCTTTCATTTTCTCAACATCTTCATGGAGTCTTTAATTGTCGCTGTTCTAGTAGATTTAGAGTGGTATCTCATTCTGTTTTTTTTATTTGCATTTCTCTAATGTATAAGATAGCTGAAAATTCTATGTATGCTCATTCTCCTTCTGTATATGTTCTCTGGCAAAATGCTTAAATTATTTGCTCTTTTTTTAATTTGCATTTTTGTCACTTTTAATATTGAGTGGTAAGAGCTCGTATTTTTTGGATAAAAATAATTTTTAAATATTTATTTTATAAATATTTTCTCCCACTCTGAAATTTATCTTTCCATTTTCTTACCATTGTCTTCTGGAGAACAAATGTGTTTTTATTTTGTCAAAGTTCAAATTTATACTTAGTGTTTTTACATCTTACTTAAGAAATATTTGCCCAGTCCAAGGTCACTAATATTTTGTCTTGTTTTCTTCTACAAGTTTGGTACTGTTAGTTCTTTATATTTAGGTCTGTGATCCACTTCAGTTTAATTTTTGATTAAGATTAGTGTTGAGATTCATATTGTAGTTAGTGAACCAATTGTTGTAGTACATTTGTTGAAAGATTATCCTTTCCCTGTTGAATTAGCTTAGAACTTTTGTTGGAAATCAATTGACCTCTATCTCTAAGCTATTATATTACATTGATGTTTATTTTTATTATTTTTCCAGTACCACATCATGACAAACCATTTTTACATGATATTACTAAAAAAGTAAGAACTCCAGACCAAGTAAAGTTACCCAGTAACCAATTTACTTCTACCTAGTCTACATTGTGAGAATCAGGCTGGTTAATCACATTTTGCTCCCAAGATCTGTTCTTTACCTTCTTTGCCTTGCACAATGCCCACTGGATGATGTTCTAATGGAATCAACTATGTGGACACTTTGTTCTGTGGTAAAATTGTGCTTAGACACCTGCTGAATATTGGAAACAAGCTGTTTGTTTATTCTTCCTGTCTCTCTCCTGTCTGTGTCAGTACATTCCCTTGCCACCTCTTAGAAAATACTTTTGAGTTTCCAGAAATTGCTGCACCCATGTAATTTTGTTCTCTCCTGTTGTTTCTTCAGGTCACTAGTAGTTTCGACTTCTCACCATTTTTGTTTCATGAGTGCTTCAACATCCATTGCCGTTTTCCTTACCCTTCTCTCGTATCTCTCTAAATAGTCCTTTTAAGAATGCTATGTTTTCTGCTGGGTCCCAGACTGAAACTAATACAGTCAGAGATCCAACTAAAAATAGATTCTGATTAATAATGGCCAGCTTTAAGAAAATTGGCCAGGATATGTGCATAAACTATCTCCAGAGTTTAATAAATAAGAGGGGGCATTAAGTAACCATATATTGGTCTCTTGTTTTTCAGCCCTCTTCCTGAAGACAAGAAATCAGTCATTCAGCAGTAATGAGTACCAGAGCTGAAGTACCAAACTCCAGTAAGGAGTGACTATGCCAGAAAACTAAGGTAAGATCTTGACTCCTTCAATATTTTCAGCGAGTGGAAATTTTTGACAAATGATGAAACCTAGTTCTGTCTTCCTTGGTCCTGATTTTGAATATAAAAAGACAAATTTCTTATAAATATATCTTTGGAGATATCAAATATTAAATTAAAAAACAATCAAGAATCTTAATGAAGCTTTAAGAAGGCCATATATATGACGTCTATATTTTAAGAAATAGAGAAGCAACCTTAGCACACCTTTAATAAGAACAATGGCCAGATCTTGCCATTTGCAACGACGTGGATGGAACTGGAGGGTGTTATGCTGAGTGAAATAAGTCAATCAGAGAAAGACATGTATCATATGACCTCACTGATATGAGGAATTCTTAATCTCAGGAAACAAACTGAGTGTTGCTGGAGTGGTGGGGGGTGGGAGGGATGGGGTGGCTGGGTGATAGACATTGGGGAGGGTATGTGCTATGGTGAGCGCTGTGAATTGTGCAAGACTGTTGAATCACAGATCTGTACTTCTGAAACAAATAACGCAACATATTTTAAGAAAAAAGAAAAAGAAGAAGATAGCAGGAGAGGAAGAATGAAGGGGAGTAAGTCAGAGGGGGAGACGAACCAGGAGAGATGATGGATTCTGAAAAACAAACTGAGGTTTCTGGAGGGGAGGAGGGTGGGGGGATGGGTTAGCCTGGTGATGGGTATTGAAGAGGGCACATTCTGCATGGAGCATTGGGTGTTATGAACAAACAATGAATCATGGAACACTACACCAAAACAAATTATGTAATATATGGTGATTAACATAACAATTAAAAATTTAAAAAAAAAAATTTTTAAAAGGAAACCAAAAAAAAAAAAAAAAGAACAATGGCCAGATCAGCAATATGGATATCTAAAGTTGAAATAATCCAAATGCCTCTCATGGAAGACACATAAAATAGTGAACATAATAAAGAAAAATTCACTCTAAGAGCTGTCCTTAGAAAAGGGAAAGGGAAATCTCCATTGAAAAATGGACCTGTGTACCAAATTGTGAACAGCTAGAGGTGAAAGATGCAGTGGTTTTCAGCCATGTTTGTACTCTCAATTTATATTTAAAATATTTGCATCCATATTTATAAATTATATTTTTTTCTAAAGTATTCTTATCCGGTTTTTCAATAAAACACGTATTAGTCCTTTACTTAATCCTTGCTGTACCTTAAGGATTTATCTTGATTCACTGTGAAATTTTCTGCATTTTGTTGGTAAATTTGCTAATAAATTTATTTATATAATGATTATTGGTCCTTTGCATAAGTATGCTATAATTATTTTTCTATGAATTATAATTAAATCTAAAGTTTTAAAATATTTTTATTGAAAATAATATTTATTCCTGTGTTATTTTACTTAATCTTGCCAGCGTTTTGCGTTTTTACCTAATCATTTAAAAGCTTCAAAATTATGGATACTGTTGATAAACTTCATTTTTCTTAAATCACTATCATACTGATTTCTGCTCTTATATTAATTAAATTTATTTTTCTCTATGTTGGCTTATTCTGTTCTTTCTCAACATATGAATTTAATTTTCAAACTTTATTATTTTCTAATTTTTGCACATAAAGCTTGTGGTACAGATTAGTAGCTGTTCAGAGAATATTGTGTTTCCTTCTACCTGTGATCAAAGAGAAAAACTACATTTCTGCACTGGGCATGACTATATGGCCAAATTTTAGCCAAATGGAATATGAATAGAGATGCCATTACAGGTTCAGGAGTAGAAACTTTGCAAAGTTCTACTATGTTCTCATAAACCGAACATGCTATAGTTTGCACAGTAGGAATTACTGATGAGATTTGGCAGTTCAGTGAAATGAGTTCTAGACAAAAGCAGAAACTTTATGAGGAACACATTCATTTTATAAACCAAGCAATAAGTATGGATTTTTTTAATCAAGTAAGTAAGTGATATTGGAGTTTGATGGCAATTTTCTAATTCTTGAGGTATAGATATAATTATGTGTGAAAGAGATTTGGATTTATGTTTTTTCCATTCAAAGGAACAAACTGAGAAAAAAATGTGTCAAAATTCCAAATTGCCTTTTACGAATATATTTCACATAACAACTAAATATTTATATGATAGCCTGATTCTTTAATTCTTTAAATTCTGTTTAATGCTCGGAATGATACAGGCTAATGAAGAAAGTAGACAGATCTCAATCCAGTATTTTATAAAAATATTATTTCTGATAGATAATAATGAGTTCAGATGTTAAACTTATGCTATTTTTTATTCAAGTATAATTAACGTAAACTTATGCCATTTTACCTGTAGACTGAAACAGGTCAACTGGGTTCATTAAAACGATGCCTTGTATTAATTTGTGCATCCAGTTTTATTCAGATAAATTTTATGATGAATATTGTTGATAGACAAACATATAAGACATTTCTAATGTTCACAGATGTTCTCAATCTAAGATCACTATAGGAATATGAAAATCTTGTTATGGAGACAATGAGGTAGAAAAAAATTATTATTTCTTTCATCAAATAAATCATCTGCACAACCTACCAGTTTTAAAAATAATTTTGAATAGATCATTGTATTGAAAGGAATGTTATTTATTTAATAATATGGTGAGCAAAATTTTCAAAAATGTTCAAAAAGTAATCTTTCTTTTTTTTTTTTTAAAGATTTTATTTATTTAATTGACAGAGAGAGAGAGACAGCGAGAGAGGGAACACAAGCAGGGGGAGTGGGAGAGGGAGAAGCAGACTTCCCGCTGAGCGGGGAGCCCGATGTGGGGCTCGATCCCAGGACCCTGGGATCATGACCTGAGCCGAAGGCAGTTGCTTAACCAACTGAGCCACCCAGGCGCCCCAAAAAGTAATCTTTCTTAATAGGATTTGATCTAAGCTTAATGAGAAGAGTTATGAAAAGTAAATAAATGGAAAAGGGTGACATGGATTTCAGCTCTGCTTCTATTTCTACCCTTCTGCCCCACATATCTTCATTGGTGGGATGTGTAAGCCTGATTCTGTTTTGCTTTTTTTTTAAGATTTTATTTATTTAGAGAGAGAGTGAGCAAGAGAGAGAGAGCGTGAGCATGAGCAGGGGAGGAACAGAGGTAGAGGGAGAAGCACTGGGGGCTCAGGGACTCCAGGATCATGACCTGAGCTGAAGGCAGACGCTTAACCGACTGAGCCACTCAGGCGCCCCTGTAAGCCTGATTCTTAATATATTTTCAGTATGCTTATTGGCATAGAGAAATCCACTGATAAGTCCCTTTAATTAGCATGTGCTTTAATTGCTCTTCCCGTTTCTCTCTGCTATTGAATTTTAATTCTTCTTAAATGAAATGCTAATGGTGTGGGGTTCTGTCGAGTGAGATGCACCATACAGATACTCTATACACATTCTTTTTTGCAGCATCCCACAAGTTCTGGTGTATTGTGTTTCCATTTTCATTTGTCTCAAGAAACTTTTTTTATTTTTAATTCTCCCTTTAATTTCTTCTATACATTCTATTCTGGTTCTTAAAATCATGAATACACCCTTCCAATTACCAAGTCTTTGTAATGAAAAAATAATTGAAATGAAGCCCTGAATTCAAATTCATAGTTAATTTGGGATTATATGTAATATACACTAGTAGAAAAAAAAGAGATTGTTTTAAACACATATGGTAAACAATAGTATTAACTCTCCCCCCGAATTTATAATTTTTTTGGTATTCTCTTATCCTTTTTATTTTATCCAGTAATAGTATGTATGTTTAATAAATGATCAGACTTGTGCTTTATCTGTGATTTCATTTCCAGTAGGTTTTTATCCAAATAAAACAAAATATATCTTATTTCAAGTTTGGATAATAGTAATGAAGCAATATGCATTTTTATTTTAATTATTTATTTATTTAATTTTATTTAAATTCAATTAGCCAACATATAGTACATCATTAGTTTCAGATGTAGTGGTCAACAATTTATCAATTGTGTATAACACCCAGTGTTCATCACATCACGTATCCTTAATGCCCATCACCCAATTACCCCATCCCCCCACCTGCCTCCCCTCCAGCAACCCTCAGTTTGCTTCCTATAGTTAAGAGTCTCTCATGGTTTTTATCCTTCTTTGATGACTTCCTACTCAGTTTTCCCTCCGTTCCCTATGATCCTCTGTGCTGTTTCCTATATTCCGCATATGAGTGAAACCATATGATAATTGTCTTTCTCTGATTGACTTATTTCACTCAGCATAATATGCTCCAGTTCCATTCACATCAATGCAAATGGTAAGTATTCATCCTTTATGATGGCTGCGTAATATTCTATTGTGTGTGTGTATATATATATATATCAATCTTCTTTATCCATTCATCTGTCAATGGACATCTCGGCTCTTTCCACAGTTTGGCTGTGTGATATATCACATTAATAAAAGGACAAGAACCATATGACCCTCTCAATACCGAAAAAGCATTTGACAAAACATAGCATCCTTTCTTGACTAAAACTCTCCAAAGTGTAGGGATGGAGGGAACATACCTCAAAATCATAAAAGCCATCTATGAAAAGCCCACAGCAAATACCATTCTCAATGGGGAAAAACTGAGAGCTTTTCGCCTAAGGTCAGGAACATCACAGGGATGCCCACTCTTACCACTGTCATTCAGCATAGTACTAGAAGTCCTAGTCTCAGCAATCAGACAACAAAAAGACATTCAGATTAGCAAAGTAGTCAAACTCTCAGTCTTAGCAGATGACATGATACTTTATTTGTAAAACCCAAAAGACTCCACCCCAAAATTGCTAGAACTCATACAGGAATTCAGCCATGTTGGAGGATATAAAATCAAGGCACAAAAATCAGTTGCATTTCTATACACTAACAATGAGACTGAAGAAAGAGAAATTAAGGAATCGATCCCATTTACACTTGTACCAAAAGCAATATTCATTTTTAACTAGAAATATATAAAGCAAATTAACATTTGCCAAAGGCATTTATTTCCATTTTGCTTAGAAATCATACTACAAAAAAATCTTTAAAAATTACCATTACTGGGGTGCCTGGGCGGCTCAGTCGTTAAGTGAATATTGTTTGGCAACAGAGAAAATTCACATACTTCTATCTGAAAATTAAGCTGAGGTCCTATTATTTTTTCCAGTTAGGAATTTAACTGAATTAATGCTGTTACAGCTTCAACTGTAATATTTTGAGGACAATATATGTTTTGTATTACAGTAGGTCTGTCCATGTTGCAAGATTTTGGGCTTTTAAGCATGGTAATACAAATACTTATCTCTACTTTTCAGTGCAGGTCCCCCAGATTTTATGCCACCATGAACTCAAGAAAATAAAATATGGAAGAGAGAGAAAAATTATCTTTGTACTTGGATACCTTAGAATTGCAATCTGTCATGTCAGCTAATTTAACCTTAAAAGCTGTAATAGTTCTTATTACTCTAAAAGACTTCCTCTGTCTATATCAGCCTAAACTTCCCAGCCTCAGCACATTCTCCCAGTGACCAACAATCTGATCACCTAGATAGGACTGACTTCCTGTACACATTATTTCTTTAGATTTCTTGCATTCTCAGCTCTTCACTAATTTAATAATGCATTTTTTAAAAAAATTTACCCAGTGTTTTCTAGTACTCATGATGAGAACATTGTAGTATATAGTCTAAGTTAGACTATATACTAGTTGAAAGGAGAACCTCGAGTAATTCTTAATATCAAAGCAAAAACTGCACTGGACAATATTAAACAGGCAGGGAAGACTTTATTCAAGGCTATTGCAAGAAGGGAAACAGGCCAGAACTTAGTCTGTTTAACCCTGCCAAAATAAAAACAAAGGTCAGGGAAGGGTTTTTAAAAGCTAAATGTGAGGGAGATCACAGACCATCATTTGCTAACTGGGTTTACCCAGAGGAAAAGTACATTTTCCATTTATATTCATGACAAGAGGTAGTTTTAAAACTTGGAGCAAGTTGGATCCAGTGGATGTCTGTTCAGTTAGTCAGTGCACTTGGGGGCATTGTTGAGAGTTCCAATGATGACCTCTATTCAAGTCATGGCACCAGAATTAATATGAAAGCAAAATTTGTGACCAACAATGTTAAATTGCCATGGAAGACTTTATTTATTGATGAAACAATTGATATCATCATTTTAAAGATTTATTTTTTTGAGAGAGAGAGAGAGCTTGTGAGTGGGGGGAGCAGCAAAGGGAGAGGGAGAGAATCTCAAGCAGACTCCCCACTGAGCTCAGAACTGGCCATGGGGCTCGATCCCACAACCCTGAGATCATGACCTGAGTTGAAATCAAGAGTCAACACTTAATTGACTGAGCCACCCAGGTGCCCCTGAAAACATCATTTTAAACACCACATTAATAGATCATGTTTACCGTTATTGCTGAGTAATAATTAGCCCAGATTCATCAATTGCTTACCACTACAGACATATATTTGTTACTGTTTTTATATAAAGGATACAGATGAGCCACACTTAGTGGACTAAACCCAGATCTATATGTCTTCCCATTTTGGAATGCAGCCTACAGGATTAGCTTGGATATGTTGTTGTCATAGTGGAGGACGGAGTGAGATGAGCCCATCAAAACCATGCAATTGCATTTAAAGTTTCTTCTTAGATGGGATCATTATCATGGCAGGAGTGAATTCACTTCATGCAATATACATGGGTCAGTCACATGAGAATGGACATGGGTGCTAATCCTGTGAAATGAGTAAGAAGGTATTTGGGATCAAATAATTCAATCTACCATAAATATTGTACAAGCACACTATAAGCATACTATATAAATTGAGAAAAATAATGTAAACCATGTCTGTTATTAACATAACCTTCAACACTGTACTTAAGCACCAAAGCACTAATCAGTAAAATCCAAGCTGTAAAATAAATGAAGCATGCAGATGTGAAATATTAATACAAAAATGTCAAGAGGTTCAGGCTATGTGATCTTGTCCATAGTTTATAAGGAAAATATGTAGTATTTTCTTATACTCAGTTAATAAAAATAATTAATAAAATTGCTGGAACAGTTTATGAAGAATTTTCTTTTTCTTAAGATTTTATTTATTTATTTGACAGAGAGAGACACAGCGAGAGAGGGAACACAGCAGGGGGAGTGGGAGAGGGAGAAGCAGGCTTCCCACGGAGCAAGGCGCCTGATACGGGGCTTGATCCCAGGACCCTGGGATCATGACCTGAGCTGAAGGCAGCCGCTTAACAACTGAGCCACCCAGGTGCCCCAACGAAGAATTTTCAAAAAGTTGACTGAATCCAATATTATATTAAATCAAAATTTACTGTTCACTTGCACTTAAGTTATCAGACACAAATTATATGCAATCCAGAAAAACATTTCCAGCAACTATACACAAATTGAATGTCATTGATATATGTAAAGAAAATCCAAATAAAAGGATAGATTAACATGTTTTTTAGTTAGAAAGTTCCAAAAGTATTATGAAATGCCAGTTTCATACAATCACCAAAAATTCAATAAATATTAATCCAAATAACTCTAATTTATTTTGAAAGGCCTAGAGAAGTTGATTATAAAATGTGGTGTAAGTATTTATGGACAGTTAAGGCATATCTAAAAAACCAAAAAAATTATATCTCATTATTACATATTATATTATATAAATATTGTATATAATATTAGCAAACATTAATCATTATCCTATAATCAGATGCAAATATTTATAGAAACTTGGTTGTGAAAGAGGTGGTTTTACAAATCAAGGGAATGATGTAATATCTACAAATTAAGAAAAGTTGTTTTATAAAAAAAAAATTTTTATAGAAAAAATAAACACTACTTTGAATCATAGACACAAGGAAATTTTATATGTATTTAAAGTTATTGAAGAAAGAAGAGTGTCTTTCTGATCTTGAGTCATAAATTAATGAAATGTTTTACTTCAAAATTAAATCTTCTATACCATATTTAATATATAAACCGTGTTGAAAACAACAAAGAAATTGATAAAAATGTTGCATCATATATGGCAGTACTTGCATCATGCATGAACAATATTTGAAATATATTAAATGATTCTATATATTCATAGTAAAAACCACCAAAAGAAAAATAAGGCAAATATATATGAAAAATCAATTTTCAAGAGCATACCAGTGAAAGTATTAAAAGTTGCATTCAAATGTAACAGTTGCATACCATTTCATAGGGATCAGACTTACAAAAATACATTTTTTTCAATTATAACTTCATCTGAGGATGGTAGAGCAAGAGACTCTTCTATAATATCAGTTGATGTATAAATTGTACAGTTTTGGGAAGCAATAAAATTTAGCAGTATTGAATATATACCTCTCTCAAACCTAACAATTTAATATCTGTATGCCCTGAAAATTGTTTTGTAAGTGTACACCAAGTGAAAACTTTAAAAATATTTCCTGAAATATTATTTGCATAATTCAAGAATTATCAGAAAAATGGTCAAATTAAATTGTCATTAGATAAACTACATATTGTTGCTTATATCTGAGCAAACTTCTACATGTCATCATGAATAACTGTAATACAACTATGAATAAAAAAACACAGCAAATAATTCATAAAATATAAAGTTTATATATAACATGAATATTGAGAACAATAGGATAATTAAATCACACACACATACATATGAATAGCACAATAATGTGATATAATGGATAAAAATGTGCTTTGGTAGCAGTACATAACAAAGCCATGGTAGTAGTTCTTCAGAAGGAAAATTTTAAATTGCTGAATAAAATAAAGGAGTTTTAAATTTTAATTTAATTTTATCAATAATACAAATAACATAAATGAAGCAAAAATTAAAAACAAACATGCTAATTCTGAATAGAGTGCATATTATGGAATGTTTGCTATATTTCCCTTTTTATCTGTGGTTGAAAAGAATAACTTTTCTGACAAAGGGAAAAACAAAAGAAGTTCAGTGGATTATATTTTCACTGTACTCAATATGCTTATTCTATATTATTACTCTCCCTTATGGGAGAACCCAGGTAAGGACTATTTATAAAGTAAGTAATTCTGTAGCGTAATGTAAGCTCCATGAGAGTAAGGGCTTTGCCTGTTTGGTTTATTGCTGTAACACCTGCACGTAGAACAGCATCAGGCACATGGTGTCAAGTACATGATTTTTAATTGAATGAATGATTAAATGAATGTGTTAATGGAAGTAGTGTTCTAGGAAATTGCGATCCACTATATTAATTTTCACTTAACTTCCTGGGTGGTCAATTTATCAGAATTTCTTCATCTTTTTAAACATACCTATGTAATAAAGTCCTTTTTGCCTTCATGAGTCAGTATATAGGACAGGGGTGAGCAAATGATTACACATGAGCCAAATGCAGCTTGCCATCTGTTGTTGTGTGATGACCCATGAGCCACACAAAATAGGTTTTACATTTCAAATGGCTGAAACAAATCAAAAGAAGAATAATATTTGTGACATGTGAATTTATATGAAACTCAGATTTAGTATCCATAAATCAAGTTTTACTGGAGCACAGCCATGGTCATTTGTTTGCATGTTGTCTATAGCTGTTTTTGTGCTAAAAAGCAGCATTGAATAGTTGTGGCAGAAACTATATGTCGCAAAAAGCCTAAGATGTACTGCCTAGCGTTTGATAGAAAACATCTGCCTACATTTGATATAGCAATATTAAAAACTCATGTTGTAGTTAAGCTTTGCTTTCTTTGATGTACCCTCCAATATTGACTTAAGTTTTCCTCTCATGTCTCTATCACAAGTAGTCATCATATTTAGTGTTTATGAGTGTACACGTGGAAGTATATCTGGATGCATGGATGCATGGAAGTAATTGTCTTCTTGTTCTTTCTGACAAGAATGGGAAGTCAGATAGCTTGTCTTACTTGAAAAATTTTCCTAACAGAGAGCCTTCTACATAGTAGAAGTGTCTAACAGAGAGCCTTCTACATAGTAGAAGGTGTCTAACAGAGTGTCTAACAGAGAGCCTTCTACATAGTAGAAGGTATAAAGATGCATTCATGGAACGATAAATATATAATTTTTAATTTATTCTCTCAGTGAGGGTTTCTGGGAATTGCTCACATGTCAATCATCTAGAAAAGGGCCCATTTTTACATCAGTTTTTAAAAAAAATATGCATGTTCAACCATATGACAGATGACTAATTGTTTAGTATAAATTATGTGTTAAAGTTATTGCATGGAAATTGCATCTGTAAATATCTAACTTACACATGAATTGCTAAGAGGGAGAAACACTTTCTATTTTTACATTTCATGTTTGAGATGGTGATGCACAATTATAATATTCAGAGCACTATGTTTATTGAAATTCTTATTCTAAAATGCAAATAAGGAAAGTTTTAGAGATTTTAAGTAGGTTAATCAGGGCTGATAGAGTGCAGGGATCATTGTAGGAATTCATTAAATGTTATTTATTTTTATATGTTTAAGTGAGGCTTTGTTTTTTTATTTGCCATAGTCAAATTTATTTTTTTCAATATTTGAGATGATAGAGTTTTATTTAAAAAATAAGGTTTGAAAAGAGATTTCTAACAAATTTAAAAAGATTTTTTGGAAAATGTATAGACACAGATTGTCTTTAATACCAAAATGATACCATATTTTTTTTGAGATTTTTACTCAGCTCTTTTTTGCCATGAATAGTTCAGGTACCATTTCCTGTCTCTGACGTGTGGATCCCAAATAAAAATAAATGCTGTTAACATAACAATAAAAAAATTAAAAATAAATAAATAAATAAATGCTGTTATTATTTTGGACATAGCTTCTTATGCAAGCCCTCTGAATTCCATTTAAAAGAAAAAAAAAGCACCAACCTCTAATATCAGAATTCTAATATCTAAAATATTAAAATGTAATATTGTCTGATGACACTTTATTTTAATCTTCCCTTTTAAACAGATGTTTAAAAAATAGTGGCTATAACTGTCATTTGGATATAAGCTTTTCCCCCATTTATAAATTTGTTATCAATCACTTAATCATGTGAGTTAAGATTACTTCATATATATGATAAAAACCTTGAAAAATAATCCTTAAAAATAAAAACCATGCAGACAAATTAATTTTATCTTTAATACTTACTCAATCCCTGAAAATTTCAGTGGGTTAAGCTATACCTTTTGAAAGAAATCAGAATGGGTGTGAGTTTATAGCGTATTTCAAATTTTTCACGTCAAAGATGAAATCATGAATATTTGGCATGGGAAAAAATAATTTTATTCAAGAAAGCTATAAAAAGGGGTGCCTGGGTGGCTCAGTCAGTTAAGCATCTGCCTTCAGCTCAGGTCATGATCTCGGGGTCCTGGGACTGAGCCCTGCATCAGACTCCCTGCTCAGCGGAAGTCTGTGTCCCTCTTACTATGCCCCTCCCCCTGCTCCTGCTCTCTCTCATAAATAAATAAAATCTTAAAAAATAGAAAACTCTAAGGAAATGACCAAAATTTGGAATTAATTTTAGCTGTTAGAAAATTTGCTCATCGATTTAAAAGAGTTTGTGTCAGAATATTAAAAAGGGCATTTTTTCATAGACTAGTTTAGGAGAAATGATATGTAAAGTTTGTATGTCAACCAGGAAAAAGGTGTATATATACACTATTATATATTATATATAAATTACATATTTATATATATCTATAAGCAAATTATGTCTTTCAAGAATGGGAATTCAATATAGGGATTTAGTTACATAGGTGTTAGAGGATTATCTATCAGAATTTTATCACTGGGGTAACCCACGTTGAAGAACTCCACAAAGTAGTTACCATTTTTTGTGTGTGAGAACACAAAAGGGGAGAAAATGGGGCCAAGCAATGGAGGAGTGACGAGGGAAACAGCAATGTGGGGGAGGGTAGGGAGGGGTCAGAATGGAGGCTGTGGATAGTGTTTTTGCAATTGTATCTAATGGACTACAATGAAGGTGAAGCTTATCTGGGAGTGTTTAGAAGAAGTTAGAAGTTGGAATCAACTGCCAATTCCGGAGTCAAGTGCTTTGGCTGAGCCAGAGTGTCGAGATATGGCAAACTACCACTGAGCAAGCTAAATTATCCTATAGAAAATATGACAAAGATAGCCCTTGAAATGATTTTCAGTGACACTCTGTTAGTTTTTTTTTTTTTTTTAAAGATTTTATTTATTTATTTATTTGAGACAGAGAGAATGAGAGAGAGAGAGAGTACATGAGAGGGTGGAGGGTCAGAGGGAGAAGCAGGCTCCCTTACTGAGCAGGGAGCCCGATGTGGGACTCGATCCCGGGACTCCAGGATCATGACCTGAGCCGAAGGCAGTCGCTTAACCGACTGAGCCACCCAGGCGCCCGACACTCTGTTAGTTTGTCAATAATTCATTTCTTTCCAAGCTACTCTCTATCTACTTATAGTGGAGATACGTGGTAAATACAAATAAAACCACTGTGAGCCAAACTATCACTTAAGATGAAATTCAGGAGCTATTTCACCCTCTTTGTTTTTCACTTCTTGTGTGGAAACAAGACTGATCTGATTGCCTAAATTTTTGTATTTCTGTTCAGTTAGCTTTCTGTAGATATATAAGGCATATGGATAGGTATTTACTTACTATATAATGATGTATTTATTTATTTATTATTTATTTATTTATTTAAGATTTATTTATTTGAGAGAGAGAGAGAGAGAGAGAGAGAGAGAGCATGTGCAAGCAGGCAGAGGGGCAAATGGAGAGGGAGAGAGAGAATCCTGAAGCAGACTCCTGACCACAGAGCCCGAGGTGGGACTGGATCCAGGACCCTGAGATCATGACCTGAGATGAAACCAAGAGTCCACCGCTTAACTGACTGAGCCACCCAGGCGCCCCAAGGTCTTTATGTTTTTAAGGACATAATATTTGTTGTAGTGTACTAAGTTATGATCTGCAGTACACCAGTAATGATCAGATTCCAAAGAATGTCACCGCTATGATATTGCATGTAGTTGTCTGAGTTAGTGAAACATGTACAAAATACAAGTAAAGAGGGAGCTCTCTTTTAATACTTTGATGAGAGGGCTCCTGTGTGTTGTTTATTCCAGAAATGACATAAAATACTGCCTACTCATGAAATGATCTATGACAATACTCACTTTTTCATTCCATAAATAATTTATGTAATATATTGAAATATTCTCTTAAAATTTGTTTTTAAATAGCTTATGGCAGTTTGAAAGCTAGGTATATTCATAATTACCCTAAAGTTCTTTAGACACTACTTGACCTAATTTTTACATGTCATTTCATAGATATATTTATCAGTCACTATATATTCATTACTTTTGATTGTGTATAACTACTTTGCTATGGATTTTCCTCCTTTGATTTGTAGCAATATCATCTTTGCATAGAGTTGGAATGCTTTTCTTTCAAGGAAAATGTGAGTAGCACTTTGGGTGTTGAATTTGATAATTTCTTTATAGATTTTGGATACTAGCCCTTTATCCAGTATGTCATTTGTGAGTATCTTCTCCCATTACCTAGGTTGACTTTTAGTTGTGATGATTGTTTCCTTTGATGTGCAAAGGCATTTTAATCCTGATAAAGTCCCAATAGTTCATTTTCGCTTTTGTTTCCCTTGCCTTTGGCAATGTTTCTAGCAAGAAGTTGCTGATGCCAAGGTCAAAGAGGTTGCTACCTGCGTTCTCCTTGAGGATTTTGATGGATTCCTGTCTCACAATTGGGTCTTTCATCCATTTTGAGCTTATTTTTCTGTATGGCGTAAGAAAGTGGTCCAGTTTCATTCTTCTGCATGTGGCTGTCCAATTTTCCCAACACCATTTGTTGAAGAGACTTTTTCCATTGGATATTCTTTCCTGCTTTGTTGAAGATTAGTTGACCATAGAGTTGAGGGTCCATTTCTGGGTTTTCTATTCTGTTCCATTGATCTGTGTGTCTGTTTTAGTGCCAGTACCATGCTGTCTTGATGATTACAGGTTGGTAATAGAGCTTGAAGTCTGGAATTGTGATGTCTCCAGCTTTGGATTTCTTTTTTAACATAACTTTGGCTATCTGGGGTCTTTTCTGGTTCCATACAAATTTTAGGATTGTTTGCTCTAGCTCTGTGAAAAATGCTGATGGTATTTTGATTGGGATGGCATTGAATGTGTAGATTGTTCTGGGTAGCATAGACATTTTAACTAGCATTTTTTCTTCCAGTCCATGAGTATGGAATGTTTTTCCATTTCTTTGTGTCTTCCTCAGTTTCTTTCATAAGTATTCTAGTTTTCATAGTACAGATCTTTTACCTCTTTGGTTAGATTTATTCCTGGGGATCTAATAGTTTTTAGTGCAATTTTAAATGAGATCAATTCCTCGATTTCTCTTTCTGCTTCATAGTTAGTGTGCAGAAATGCAACTGACTTCTGTGTGTTGATTTTATATCCAGTGACTTTGCTGAATTCCTTTTTCAGTTCTAGCAATTTTTTGGTGGAGTCTCTGTGAATAATTGCTGTGTCTGATGTTTCCTATTCATTTGTACATTATCTTCTTTTTATCTGTCAGTAAACTTTTAAGATTATATGTTCTTGATGTTTGGAGTAATGAAATTTTCACCAGGATTGCCTACTGTCTAATGACTCTATTAGTTCAAACTATCTTTTTCAAACTATAAATACAATTTCTTTTTCAAAATACTTTTTTCTTTGAAAACTCTAATTACTCTGCATATTATTTACAATTATCACACTAATATTCAATATTTTCCCTTATATCCAATTACCAATAGATAGATAAATAGGGTTTCAGATTCATAGATTTGATAAATTAGTGGAATTCTCCACATAGCTCTTGAGTCAACTTGAACACATCACATACACACACACACACACACACATACTCACACACACACTAGAAGAAAACAAACAAACATAAAACACTAGTATCCCAAAGACACAAAAGATAGAAATTGGGAAGATATTTTCTTTCCTCTACTCTACTGAAAGATGGTTATTTTCATTCTATTTTCCAAATTCATTTCATAGCAAAAACACCTATAATGATCCTGAAGGACATATAGTATCATGTTGGTAATAAGTAAATAAGATTCTTTTGGAAATAAGGTGAAATGCTGAGAAAAAAAAGCTCTCAGTAAACTTAAATATATAAATTTTTCAAAATTTTCTCAAGAGGCATAATTCAAACCATCCATTTATTTAGGAAAATTGCAATAGAATGTAGTTGACCACTAATCACATTTCCCAGAT
The DNA here is from genome assembly GCF_003265705.2 of Callorhinus ursinus. Taxonomy (NCBI): domain Eukaryota; kingdom Metazoa; phylum Chordata; class Mammalia; order Carnivora; family Otariidae; genus Callorhinus; species Callorhinus ursinus. Next base: position 72,928,116 of record NW_027397065.1, on the reverse strand, counting down.
CTGTGATAAACATGAGAAAGGACAACCTTATATTAAATCCAAGTAAAAGTGTGATATACTTATTAAGCCTGCTTTTAAGTCATTTTATGATGATGAAGCAGGCTGCACACAAAACTAAGTAATGGTAAAGAACTAACAGTTATATATTTGAAAGCAATACATATTGATCTATAACACAACATAATCATTATTTTCAGAAGAGATTATATAAGCATAATACAAACATAGAAAAGGATGATCCATGTATGCTTAATGATTACTACATGCCACAAAGACCTAGTATTTCAAGTCTGTTCCATTAGGAAAATCTAACTAAGAGCGTAATTTTAAACAATTTTACATTTCACCATAACTATCTTAGAGTAGTGGTGTGCAGGAGACAGTTTCTAGTGGCTCATAGTGCCTATTGTTAGTATCTCTTCTTCATTTTCATTTAGTGAGGCCATATAGGCAGGTTAAAATAAGAAATAGAGTATTTTCATCATGAAAATTACAAATACTAAAATCATAGTTTCTTTCCACCTGTTCAGGGAGAGCCTGTTTTTGAACTTTTGCCAGCACACCCCTATTTAAAATCCAAGTAGAATATTCAGAATTCATAATTAAAAATATTTTCTTATTCAGGAGAATAGATTATTTTGACTTTTTCTCATGACATGAGCAGACAAGAAATATTCAAATCTTTTATGTTTAGTCCAAGAATGACTTTTTTAACTCTGCTGACATTAAATGTATCACATCATTCTTTCTTCTTTGAGAACAAGAGCAAAGGCAAAGAGTTCAATTTTGTTATGAATTTCCAACCAAATATTTCTTTGTTCACATTTATATATAGTTTCCTGCTTTTAACTTTTCAAGAGGAATGATAAATTGTATCTCCCAGTGAACCAAGTCACTATTCAGTTAATATAATCTTTGCTTAAGATCAAATAGGCACTGATCGTTTTACAGATTTTACTTTATTACTGTCAGTTGGGTCATACATTTTTCTGAAGTGAAAGTAAAAAAAACAACCAGTTGAAATATTTTGAAAGATAATGTTCTAGAAGGTAACAATTCACTTTTGAAAACCACAGTGAGATTGCTGACAAAAGATCAAGTTTGGGTCAATGAAAAACAATTCTCTTCCCTCCTCCCTGAAACCATTCTTTTGTATGTGTATAGATGTAAAAAGTGTAAAAAAAAAAGTTTATTTTTTTCTTTATATTAAGGAAATAGACCTCTCCAGCATCTTCTGTATATTTTATACTTATTATTCCATAGAAGTAAATTTAAAGATAAATTGCAGAGATGACTTATTTTAAGTAGAGATACATTTAGAAATACGAATATGTCTCAATTAGTAGTCTCCGAGTAACACTGGGTAAAATGTTACATTACAGTTGTTCCTTCCAGTTGAATTATCAGATATACCAGATGCACACACACACACACACACACACACAGATTTCATTGTACAATTCATAGATATTTAAAGTCTTCCTTTTACAATTAACCAGGACTAAAAAAAAATAGAAAATTAGTATCATACCCTTGGAAGTTATTCTTAGATGTTTCCAACTATGTAGAGTTTATAAAAGTTTCTGTAAGACAGAACATTTATAAGATTGTATTTTCGGATTACAGAAGTTGAAAAATTGCAGCCCTGATTTTTCCATAAAAATCCTTAGAAGGGGATGATAATTCACCTGCATGATGACAAAACAAAGATGTTAAGTTTAGTCAGGGAGGGAAAAGTGGGTGCCTAGGACAAGAGTACCAAAAACTAGATGAACAGTAGCCTTGAAAATACACAACTCTACCACTTATGAATGACTTCCACCTATCTAGGCAGGTAGCATAAGCCTCTGTGAGGAAATAGAAGTACTCTTTTAATAAATATCTAAAAAATCTAAAACTATTAGTTCAAATATGTTGTAGCAAAGTAAAATCACACAACTTTCAATTTCTTGAGATTTTAATAAGATCAGGCAATCAAGAAAAAATAAGCATAAAAAAGAAATGCCAAAATGAAAAATAATAACAATAAACCAACCAGAGAATAGGCAATTAAGAAACATTAAAAAATTAAAGATTACAAAATTGTAAAAACCTGAATGAAGATACTCAGGGAGTGTCAAGAGGATATTTCATTCATCAATTGAGTAACATAAAATATATTGCAAAAATAAGATATAATTGTTCTACCTCAAAATAAAAAAGGGAGCGGGTAGTCCAGTGATAAATATAGTGTTTAATATTGACAAATCAATAGCAACATCAGAAAGAATATTAGTTAGAATTACAACAGAAGTAATTAAAGAGTATCTTTGGCAATCATTATATTTATCAGTTCTTGGGAAATACTATCTTGGTGAGACTAGCTGTATCTGTTTATGATATATAAAATGCTAATCTTCAACTTTACCTACTTAATATGTGATGTAATCAAAAGTTCAAATTATATTTCATGAAGTTAGTTCAAATTCTTCAGTCTGCTTTAAAACTTCTTCTATTGGTGTTCCTGGGTGGCTTAGTTGGTTAAGTGTCCAACTCTTGATTTTAGCTTATGTCATTACTGTAGCCATTTTACGTTATGTCTTTATAAAATGATCTTCTTTGTTGTTTGTCTTGTACTTAATTAATAATGTAAAACTCAAAGAAAAAAATCTGTCTTTGTGTGTATATGTTGGTATATCATCCTTAAATTATGAGAAAAATGCATTTAAAAAGAAAGATATTATAAGCATTATATCTAAGAAGACATATATTACAGAAGCCATTCATATTTAAACACCTGTTTTAAGGAAGTGAACAATTATTGAATGTGATATATGAATAAATATGAACATAACTTACAGAATTGTTTCTAGAAATAAATGTTGGTCTAGAAGAGAAAGTAAGTATCTTGGAGGGCTTAACTTAATATTACAAACATAGAAAATGATACATCCTGGTTTAACTGAAAAATCATCTAATTAAGACATCTTGATGTGAGTTAGAAGTTGATGAGAATAATACAGTTTTATTGTATTCTTATTTAATATTAACTGTTGTTCTATTCTTGAAAATTTTGCACTGAGGTATTTTCCAGCCTATCCATAATAGTTTTTCTTTACTCCATCTACCCAAAATGTTTTGAGTTTGAACTAATTTACTACAATTCTATCCTTTCAGGTGATTGCCACATAAAATCAAATTTCTCCACCTGGTCTACCGTACTCTGAATGTGTTGTACCTATAAAATATTATCCCCATTACTCCCATTGTGTGATCGTTGATCAGTTTATCTCTAGCTACAACCACTAGAACACTCCTAAAAAAATTGATTTGTCAGAGGTATTATTAGGGTTTGAAAAATATATAATGATTTTTTTATTTTCTCTTATTTTGAAAATATTTATGTACATGGACAGAAATAATACTAAGTTTCTCAGTCAATGATAATCACAATATATCTGAATCTGACTAAAGTTCTGCAGTTCTGCATGGATTTGTACGTTGTACTTATTTACCATAACCAAAGAACGCCAACTAGGAATGAATAAATATCCTATTATGAAAGAATCTATCACACTTTACCTCTGTGGTCTTCTTTCCCAAACCCATAACCCCATGGAAAACATCAGGAAAAACAGAATTGAGGGATATTCTAAAATATATCTGACCAGTACTCCTCAAAACTGGCAAAGTCATTAAAAACAAGGAGATTGAGAAGCTGCCATAACCAAGAAGAGTCTAAGGAGATATGACTACTAAATGTAATAGTATTCTTTTTTATTATGTTCAGTTATCAACATATAATACATCATTAGTTTTTGATGTAGTGTTCAACAATTCATTAATTGTGTATAACACCCAGTGCTCATACAACACGTGCCCTCCTTAATGCCCATCACCTGGCTACCCCATCCCCACCCCCCTCCCTTCTGTAAATGTAATAGTATTCTTGATGTGATCCTGAAACAGAAAGGGGATATTAGGTAAAGCTAAGGAAATCTGAATAAAGTATGAAATAGTTAGTAACATTGTATCATTAGATTTCCATTATGTGACAAATGTACCATAGCAATGTAAAATGTTGACGATAGGTGAAACTGAATATGAAGGATACAGGAACTCTCTGAACTATCTTTGCCATCTTCCGTTTATCTAAAACTATCCTAAAATGTGAAGTTTATTCAAATATTTTTTAAATGTAATTAAACTAAAAATGCACAGTGAATAAAGTAAAAATAAGAAAAACCATTTAGGTGGGGATAATAGAAAAATCTTCTGTGAAAAGCTTTAAAAACTGATTGACTCCTTATGCAGGACAAATGGGATTTCAGGGCATGCCGCTTGTCCTTTCTGGTCATCCATGACCTCTTGTAAAAGAGGTCTCTACCAACATTATAATTCATCACTGTGAGGATTTCATACTATTTCTTTTCCATAGTTAATTAGGCAGGGCAATATTTCTTATTGAGAAGTTGCCAGTATTTTCAAGACTCTTGATTTGACTTTTTTTCTTATCAATTTTGAAATAAAAGCAAAAGAGGCAGATTACAAATGTATTTCTGTATCATTTCTTTCACAGAAATTCTTTAGTTTGTCATTGAAAATGATGTACTATATGTTGACTAACTGAACATAATAAAAACTTTAAATTTTTAAAAATTAAAAATAAAAATAAAATAAAATTGCAGGTTCCATGCTAAATAATAAATATAAAGCTAAATAAATAAATAAATAAATAAATAAATAAATAAATAAATAAATAAATAAATAAATAAAAGAGGGGTTAGTTCATTGACTCATGGGACAGATAGGTGATCTCCATGGATTTTCAACACTAGAAGGTGTCAGCAACTGTGAAAGAGATGTTCTTAGGGAAGCTAGAAAACAATTTTGTTTGAATAAAACATCAATGAGCATCTTGACTTGCCCATGTTTAGGAAAATCTTTACTTTGATCCTGTTCCCATAGCTCACAATTCTAGCAAAGTAATCTCCATTCTCTAGTTCCTATGACAGATACTAGCTTTGTTACGCACATTTGTCCTAGTGTGCTGCAGTCTGCAATTAAGAAACGGAATAGAAGAACATGTCAGAGGAAAAAAAAAATCACAAGTCAAACTCTTCTTCTAACAGATAATTAGGGGCAAAACATGACTAGATCCAAGGTTTCCCGACATCCTGTATCAAATTAGAATGTTTTTAAATGTCAAAGGTTCACTCAAATGTTTTCCCAATTACACTGTTTTTTGATACACCTTCACTAATACTCCTTAATGAGATATGACAATTTCCTTGAGGATCAGCATTAAGCACTAAAATTAAAGGAGGAAAAAAGATTGAAGCTTTGCATATACCTTTCATCTTGTCTCCTATCTCTCATTGCTTTTTTGAAGTACAGCCCTATCATTATTAGGTCTAAGCTTCTGAATACAAGAAAATATTTCTGCTCATTACCAGGAGGTTATCCTTCAATAAGTACTAAATATTCTGCTTTGGGACAAATAGAAGATCTTGAAGATATTAGCTTATTGCCATTTGAAATCAATAATACCAATTCTAAGGTATTAATATTATTTAATGTATTAGTTGAACAAAAAAGTAAACAAATTTGTGTGCCAGTTTTTTCATCAAAATAATTTTAATTCAAAACATGAAGGCAGATTTCAATTCATGTGTATTAAATAACTTCAGGCTTTTAGGTATAGGTGTAACTTTTAGGTATACTATGTCTGTTGCTTGCAATGATTTGAATATACCTACCTAATAGATCAACAAGGATAATTAAATGACTAAATGTATAAGTAATAACTTTATGTGGGAACTTGTGTTTAAAAACATTTTGTGTGTTTTTATATATTTTTCTATGGCTTTTATGGGTAACAGAATTATTCTATTTTTACAGAAATTATTTAGAGAACAAACATTCACCCAAATTAGATATAGCAGACTGAGCTTGCAGGATCCTTTTGTAGGCAATACAATTGTATAGGTTATTAATTTTGTTATGCTATTTTGAAAATATAATTTTATTCTTTCCAAATTACCAGAATATTTGGAAAAAACTTAAAATATATGATTTTTAAAAAGTTGTTTATATATTTAAGTAAAATAAATATTGTAGTGGAAATACAAATTCTCAAATTTTCACCAAAATTCCCTTAAAACAATGCACGCATTTGAAGTAAAATGGGTGGTGCTTAAAAATAAAACATGGTTGATCATAAATATGAAATAAAAGACAGAATGATGCAATTAAAGGAAAACATTCTGAAAGCAAAAAGGCTTAGGAAGTCAATAATAAAAATGTGGATTATAAATTCTCCTAGATACATATTACACAATAAAATACATTTGTGATTAAATATTTTATTCTGGGGTGCCTGGGTGGCCCAGTAGTTAAGCGTCAGCCTGCGGCTCAGGTCATGGTCCTAGGGTCCTGGGATCGGCCCCGCATCGGGCTCCCTGCTCCCACGGGAAGCCTGCTTCTCCCTCTTCCACTCCCCCTGCTTGTGTTCCTGCTCTCGCTGTGTCTCTCTCTGTCAAATAAATAAATAAAATCTTTAAAAAAATAAAATAAATATTTTATTCCAGTCAGATGGAAAAAGGACTTCAGAAATTCAGTAATTGCAGAGAAATGAAATACAAAATGAAAAACATGAAAATATAATTCTACCTGAAATATATTAAATGATAAATATTTAATACATATATTCCAAATAGACAAGGAAGTTCTAGCCTGCTTACTTCCTTTAAGAGGAAACCAACAGTGTAATGAGGACAGATGATATAATTTCTGCATACAATCACATTTTACTCATAGTTACATCTTAAAAATAGGTTGTTAGAATTTTGCATAAAAGCAAATATACACTGTTTCAATATTTCATAAAGTTTGTCCAGCTACATAAGATCCAATCATGTACATGTCAAAAAGTATTGATAACAATTTTAAAAATCTGTCAATTAGTATGTGATAAAAGGTAAAAATACAACTCTTTAAACCTGAAAATGATTCATTAATAATTATTAAAAGGAGAAAATACCAGTACACATACCTTATGTAAAATAGAGGCATTTGCCTATGATAGGCAAATGTATAAATATGTAGTGTATGTGTGTATATAAATAATTGTATTTTCTTTATAAATGCCACGTGTATTTATATCCTTGTAATAATATTCATTACTTAACTTTTAGAAGGCAGTTTACCAAGTGTTTATGTACGAAATCTGATTGAATTTCAGATTATAAACCTATTCTTATTTCATACACAAAAATAAAATAAGTCAGTTTCCTAAGGTCATACCATTAAGAATGAGCAGTGACAGGATTTTATCCAGGCCTTCTCTCTATCTCTCTGAATACTATGTACAGAGAAATATATACTATGTATTATTCTACGTCTCTGTATGCTGTATACCTACTATAACTTAAAGGCCTTTGCTTCATGCACCATAGGTATTAATTTTACTTGCTAATTCTCATTAATAACAAGATGATTTTTTTTAGATGTGAAATGGTATCTAAGAAATATAGTTCCAGTTGTGGCTTTCTGTTTATTCTTAAGCTGGTAGTTTCATTCAAATTTTTCATAAAATGTACAACCTGTAAGAGTTCACAAAACTGTAATTATTCTGTAGTGTTTAATCAAGCCAACAAAACACATAAGAAAGACTAAATAATGACAATTCATGATGATTAAATAAGCAATTCATAAGCATAAAAATATATTTAATAATTGAGAAGCACATAAAAATACAATAGCTTTTTTCAAGGGTATTTCATTTGTTGTAGCCCATTTTGCCTTCAATGCCAATTATTGGACTGCATTAAATATTGCTAATAATAATTTACTTACTGATTAATAAATTTTAATGAAATTCTGCTTTACATAGTGCTAGGTATTTCAGACAACACTAGTAAATAAAAAGGCCAAATTTTAATAAATTAAATACTAATGTATACATCCTGAGAATAAAATACTCCATAAGGAAAAAAAAAAAAAGAATGCCTGGCAAAGAATTTAAAGTTAAAATTTAAAACAGATAATAAAGAAATAGGTAGGTAGATATATGATAGATGATAGATATGTAGATGATAGATAGACATATATATAAAAATAAATATAAATGTAAATGAGTAGATGAGAGTAAGACAGATACAGAGAGACACAGATACATATGCATATTCTTACATCCTAAAAGCTCCCGTATCTTTCCATTTTTTTAAACAATTTTATCAAGACAGAAATCACTGTACAGTTCACACAAAGGCAGAGGGACTAATTAGACATTTTCCAAAAAAGACATACAGATGACCAACAGGTACATGAAAAGATGCTCAACATCACCGATATATGTAAATATTTAGTCATGAGAAAGAAGGAAACCCTGCCAATTGCAGAACAATATAGGTAGACTTTGAAGGCATTATGCTAAGTTAGGTAAATCAGACAGAGAAAGACAAAATACCATATGATCTCACTTTTTTGTGGAATTTAAAAACGTCTAATTCATAGAACCAAACAATATAATGGTGGTTGCCAGGGGCTGGGATGTGGGGAAACTGGGGAGATGGTGATCAAAGGGGAAAACTTGCACTTTGTAAATTAATAAATTCTGGGGATCAAATGCACAGCATTGTGATTATAGTAAAAAATATGTATTATATACTTGAAAACTGCTAAGAGACTTGATCTTAAATGTTATCACCACCGAAAAGAAATGATAATTATGTAAGGTAATGCAGGTGTTAATTAACAATGGTGGTAATCATATTGCAATATATAAGTGTATCAAATCAACATGTTTCACACCATAAACTTACACAATGTTTTGTGTCAATTTACATCCCAATAAAAAATGAGTATGATTAATGGTTTTCAGTATATTCACAGATGTGTGCAATTACCACCACAGTCAATTTTAGAATATTTTTATTACCTAAAAAAAAAGAAAATCTTTATCACCTTCAGCCATCACGCTTTCAACCGCCTCCCCTGTAATCTTAAGCAAACACTAATCTACTATCTCTACCTAGAGATTTTCATGTAAATGGAATCATATAATATGTGGAATTTTGTGACTAGTCTTTTTTCTTTCTTTCTTGTGTTTTTCTTAGAACATTTTCAAAGTTCATCCATGTTCTAAAATATCTCAGAACTTAATTATTTTTTGAGACTATTTTTCTAGAGGAGTTTTGGGTTAGAGCACAATTGAGAGGAAGGTATGGAGATTTCCTATATATCTCTTACTACCATACATGCATAGATCCCTCCATTATCTACATCCCCCAAGAGCGTGGTATATTGGTTACAGTTCTTAAATCTACATTGATACATCATAAACACCCAAAGTTCCTAAGTTTACATTATGATTACTCTTAGTGTTATATATCCTATGAGTTTGGAAATACCTATAATTACACATATCCACATTATAGTATCATGCAGAGTATTGCTCTAAAACTCCTCTGTGATCTGCCTGTCATCCCCAACTCCATCCCAGTAGCCACTGATATTTTACCATCTCCAGAGTTTACCTTTTCCAGAATGCTGTGTAATTATAATGTATAGACTTTTCATATTGGATTTTTACACTTAGTAATATGGATTTAAGGATCCTGAATGTCATTTTTATGGCTTGATAGCTTATTTCTTTTTAGTGCTGCATACTATTCCATTGCCCTGCTGTATCACCATTTGTATATCCATTCACATACTGAAAGACATCTTGGTTGCTTCCAAGTTTTGGCAGTTATAAATAAAGTTGCTATAAACATTCATGTGCAGGTTTCTGCATGGACATAAGTTTTCAACTCCTTCAGGTAAATACAGAGGAGTACAGTTGCTGGATCATATGGTAAGGGTATGTTTAGTTTTTTCAGAAACTGCCAGTCTGTCTTCCAAAGTGGCTGTAACATTTTCCATTCCTACCAGAAATTCATGAGAATTCCTATTCCACATCTTTGTCAGTATGATATGGTCAGTGTTTCAGATTTTGGCCATTCTAATAGGTATGTAGTAGTTCTCATTGTTGCATTTCCCTGATGATGTATAACAGGAACTATCTATTAATATACTATTTGTCATTTGTATATCTTCTTTAGTGAGGTGTCTGTTAAGGTCTTTGCCTTATCTTTTTAAGATTTTTTTCTTACTCCCGAGTTTTAAGAGTTCTTTGTGTATTTTGGATAACATTCCTTTATTACATGAGTCTCTCAAATACTTTCTTTCAGTCTATAGCTTGACTTCTCGTACTCTTGGCAATGTCTTTCATGGATCATAAGTTTTTAATTTTAATGAAGTCCAGTCTATCAGTTATTTCATTTATGAATTATACTTTGATGATGTATCTAAAAATCAACTCCATAACCAATGTCATCTAAGTTTTCTCCTACATTATCATCTAGGAGTTTATAGTTTTGTGTTTTAAATTAGTTCTGTGATCCATTTTGAGTTAAGTTCTGGAAAGGGTCTAAAGTCTCTGTCTAGATTCATTTTTTGGCATAAGGATATCCATTGCTCCGGCATCATTTGATGGAAAAACTATTTTTTCTCCAATGTATTACCTTTGTTTCTTTGTCAAAGATCAGCTGACTATATTGTGGGTCTGTTTCTGGGCTTTATATTCTGTTCAAATTATTTATTTGTTTATTCTTTTCAAATACCACTGTGGATGGAGCTAGAGTGTATTATGCTAAGCAAAGTAAGTCAGTCAGAGAAAGACAAATGCCATATGATTTCACTATATGTGGAATTTAAGAAACAAAACAGATGGACATAGTGGAAGGAAGGAAAAAAAGAAGGAGAGGCAAACCGTAAGAGACTTAACAATAGAGAACAAACTGAGGGTTGCTGGAGGGAGGTGGGTGGAGGATGAGCTAAATGAGTGCTGGGTATTAAGGAGAGCACTTGTGATGAGCACTGGGTGTTATATGTAAGTGATGGATCAGTACATTCTACTCCTGAAACCAATATTACACTATATGTTAATGAACTAGAATTTAAATAAAAACTTGAAACAAACAAAAAATACCACTTTATCATGATTACTGCAACTCTACAGTAAGTCTAATAGTTGACTAGTGTCAGTCCTTCAAATATGTTCTTCTTCAATATTATGATGGCTACTTTGGATTTTGCCTCTCCATGTAAACTTTATAATCAATTTCACAATATACACAAGTAACTTGCTGGGATTTTCAATGATTGCTGGAATCTATAGAACTATGGGAAGAAGTGACATTATGACAATATTGAGTCTTTCCTTCCATGACCATGGAATATATATCCATTATTTGCTTCTTCAAACTAATAAGCAGTTCTGGCAAGGTTGCAGGATACAAGGTTATTATGCAAAATTCAATTGCTTTCCTATATGCCAGTAATGAGCAGCAGTGTGTGTGTGTGTGTGTGTGTGTATACACACATTTATGGACATATATATATATATACATATATATATATATATATGTATGTATAAATGAAGTGATAGTCCATGTTGACCTTTGGGGGTTGGGGCATGGGAACCAAGGCTAACATGTAGAGGGAAAATTCCTTTACCATAGGGAAAAAAACAAAACAAACAAACAAACAAAAACCCTGACATATCAATCTCGGAGTTTATATAGGAGCTTCTTAGACAGTAGCCATCAGGAGAGAAGGAGAGAAAGAGAGCAATGGTTCTGGGTATATTGCCATTAGAATGTGATCAAATGGCTCTGGGGAAATACACAACTTCTAACTTGTAAGGAATGTTTATCATTCAATTTTCCTTAACCCAGTTTACTTCCTCAGAAAGCCCTGACCATACCGAAAAGTTAAAAAAAAATTAATGTATAGCTTGGTTTCTTGATAGGCACATATTTGAAATGTCAAATCTTTTAACAAACTGTGAGACATCTATTTACACATCTAAACTATAAAATAAAATATATAATAAAACACATAAATTCATGTGCTGTTAAATGCAACTATTTCTTTAACTATCCTTTTTTTTTCTAGGTAACTCTGAACCATAATGAAGTTTTAAGTAAGGCTTAATTGAGAGGAAACGGAAATGAATACCAAAAAGCAAAATGTTTTGTACAATATTTTTAGAAGAATTTTCCAAAGTAATTTTGAACTATGAAGATATTTATATGGTCTACTTCATTATTTATGAATTCAGTGGCTATATTTATCTAATAAAAGTGGAAATGATTTTTATGGAAAAATGTTTTACTCTGTAAATTTTAAAAACCCCTTGAGAAGTTCATTTTAATAGGAAAAAAATGGCAAAGTAAAACTTTTTTTTTCAAAATCTTTTTGCTTATTTTTTTAAAGGAAAAAAATACCAGGATTTTTGGGGAGTGTAGGTGTTTGCTTCTGCCTAAATTTTTATTTTATGAAATTTAGCCTATAATCTATTTCTTCATGACTCTTTGAGTATTCCTGTTATTCAGATAAATATTCCTTGTATTATATTGCCTCTCCTTGAGGTAGCTTAAAAATAATAAGCCAGAATTCCTACCAATTTACTTTTATGCAGCAAGTTCTCTATACTTCAACAATAAGGCATCCCATATTTTTCACAGTAAAGATTCAGAAAGCCATTTTTGTGAGACTAAACTAAGGCTATATACAAAAGTGGAAGGTATTTGAGTTAATATATTTCTAAAGATTAAAGAAACACTTAGCAAACCCAGGCATGGTTTTCTTTTGCATAAAATGTTATTTATAACATAGTATCATGAATTATTTACAAGCGGTGGAGTCACTTGCAGCAGGGGTAAACAGAATTGATGATGACCTTCAGTTCACTGTACTACACAGAAAGCAATTCTCTCATTAGGTTTACACTGGAGAATAAAAGAAGCCTTTGCCTCGTGAAAAAGTCACCGCTTACTCCCTCGATCCCTCTATTTCACCATAGAGTTGAAAATACAAGTGTATTACATGTAGGTTTCTTCCAAATATAATGAAAAAACAATTGTAAAGGAGTCTAATCCCAGCCCTCTGTTAAATTGATCTGACTATGGTCTCTCTATTAGTACATCACTTAAAAAGATCCAAATGGACTTTTGACCTGAAAGTAAATGTCAGATAAATGTGTAGACATTTTTGCCATTATTAATGAGACTTTGGGGGCTGTTCATTGACTGGAGCATTAAGATTGTGATAAAACAAATTTCCTGAAGCCATTTTGAACATTATTATAATGAGACATTTTCCTTCCAGGGATGAACGATTTTCAGGGTAACAAAGAGTTTCTTCTTGACCAAACTTTATTCTGACTCCTGTGAGCCCTCTGCTGCATTGGGTTTAATTAATATTGAGCTTCTGTCTCTGTTCTTGTAGAATCCAGTTTTAGCAAGAATCTTGCTAATCAGTTTAGAGAATCTCCCCCCTAGATATCTGATCACCCTCAATATCTGACCAAATCTCTCATCCCTCATCATCCCCCAGGTAATAAATAGCTGATCACCATGGCCTGCCCTTAGGAAGAATCCTATTAGGTCAGCTTATAGCAAGAATTTCCCTCGACTCTTGGTAATTTTCCATCCACTAACCCCTTCAATCTCCCTTGGCTATAAATCACCACTCTTCTTTTTTGTATTTGGAATCAAGCCCCATTTTATACTAAGGTATCCTTCCCCCTACTGCAAGAGTTCCTGATTAAAATCTACTTTTACTGCTTTAATTACTATCAAGGCTCTGTTTTGTTTCTTGTGTTAGCAGCAAGTCCTGTACCACAACCTAGGTTCTTGAGTGTGGCCAAGAAGTGGTCAAAACGAACGTGCACTCTTAAGGTGGGAAAGCAGGCAGGCCCAGAGGTTCCAACTGCACCCAGGATCGAGGTTTTGTTTTTTATACTTGCATAAGTTAGGGGTCATAGCCAGGGCTGTCTGTAACCGATGTTGCCTCCAGTCATCTCAAGGATTACTCCTCAGGTGGGGAAGGAAAGCTTTTGGCCCTATGGTTCTTATCAGAACTGTCATGGCAGCACCCCCCACACACACAATGGGGCTCAAAACCCCAGTGTAAATGTATTCTAATGAAACTATAGGTTACTTTAGGGCAGCGGTTATAGGGAAGAGTGCTTGTGTGTATCCTGGGGTTTTCTCCAGCTGTTTGTGTTCTGGAGTTGGTTGGTTATTTCTGTCTTTCTCAATAGCCTTCTAGTTCTTTTTCCTGCTAATATCTAGCTAACTGCTACTCTATCACTTTTTGTTTTGTTTCATTTATTTTATTTTTTAAAACTTTTTAATTTTAATTCCAGTGTAGTTAACATATGGTGTTCTATTAGCTTCAGGTGTACAATATAGTGATTCAACAATTCTATACATTACCCAGTGCTCATCATTTTAAGTGTACTCTTCAATTACCTATTTTACCCATTCCCCTACCACCTCCCCACTGGTGACCATCAGTTTGTTCACTATAGTTAAGAGTCTGTTTCTTAGTTTGTCTCTCTTTCTCTTGTTCTTTTTTTTTTTCTTTGCTCACTTGTTTTATTTCTTAAATTCAATGTATGAGTGAAATCATATGGTATTTGCCTTTCTCTGATTGACTTACTTCACTTAGCTCCATCCATGTTGTGCAAATGGCAAGATATCATTGTTTTTTTATGGCTGTATGTGTGTGTGTATAAAACATCTTCTTTTCCATCCATCTATCAGTGGACACTTGGGCTGCTTCTATAACTTAGCTATTATAAATAATGCTGCAATAAACATAAGGGTGCATGTATCCCTTTGATTTTGTGTTTTTCTATTTTTTGGGGTAAATACCCAGTCATATGATTATGAGATTGTAGAGTACTTCTATTTTTAACATTTGAGGAATATCCATACTGTTTTACACAGTGGCTGTACCGGCCTGTATTCCCAATAGTGCATGAGAGTTCCTTTTTCTCCCCATCCTCACCAACACTTGTTTTCTTGTGTTTTTGATTTTAAACATTCCGACCCATGTGAGGCGATATCTCATTGTAGTTTTGATTTCCATTTCCCTGATGATAAGTGATGTTGACCATCTTTTCATAAGTCTGTTGGTCATCTATAAGTCTTCTTTGGAGAAATGTCTGTTTTGTTTATATTTGTTTTGTTTTGTTTTTAACAGAGACAGGTCTTTCTGTTTATGATTTGTGAAAATATTTATTATCTTTAGTAAAATACACAAAACAGCTATTAGCGGTTATTAAATAAATGTTCTAGTGGAAAACTCATGAGCTTAGGGTAAGTTACTGCGTATCTGTGCATTTCAATTTCCATGAATATCATATATCTCTAAAGGGTCGTTATGAGGTTTAAATGGGATATCATGCAAAAAACATGTAAAATAATTATTTGTGCTTAAGAGGTGTACAGTAAATGTTAAATCTAATTGAATTCCTTTCTGAGTTTTGCTCAAATTAATGTAGCTAGAAATAGGGAACCTAATATACTCTGAGGACTTATAGACAGATTATCTGGGAATCTAACAATTAAGCATATGGTAAGAACACACACACAGTACTTGTTGAATTGAGTTAAACTGATTTTATAGCTTGTAAATATGATTTTCACACAGGTAAATATGCCTCTTTTTATAACTGACATTGCATAATAGCTGCAAAAATCATTTGATAAGTATTGGGGGAAGAAGAGAAATGACAAAGAGACATTAAAAAAGTAAGGATAGTGTTAAATTTGAAGGTGTAAAAGACAAAAGAGGTTAAAACATGAAGATTTTATGCTTACTTTCTTTTCCCACTAATTGATTACTATAATCAGGTACTCTAACTGGTTTTTCTAAGTGGGTTTCCTGTAAGAGGTGAACATCAGTTTAAGGTCAGGGAGAAGGAGGATTCCTGGCATCAACAAATTAAGAGAGAACTGCCCATATATCGCCCAAAAAGTGTTATCTAATAATCAAATCATTGGATAGTTATTTCTAGGAAAAAAAAAATTGTCTAGAGGCCCAGTAACAACCAGCAAAATTGAAGAGCAAAAAATGGTAACTTTTACTATCAAGATTGTCATTTGAGGATGGTTCATGTATATGTAATACTCGAACCACTAATGTATCTGAAAACCAGCACACTAGCAGAATTCAGCTGAAGAAGTAAGATGAGTCTGATTTAATAAAGAAGGCACTTTTAAGTGAAAAGGGGGTCATTGTTTCTAAATTTGCTGTTTATTTCTTGTTTACTTCAAATCTAGTGGGTTGTTTATTATTTTTTGTTAATCACCATACATTAGTTTTTGATGTAGTGTTCAATGATTCATTGTTTGTAACACCCAGGGCACCATTCAGTACGTGCCCTCCTTAATACCCATCACCAGACTAACCCATCCCTCCATGCCCCTACCCTCTAGAACCCTCAGTTTGTTTTTCAGAGCCCATAGTCTCTCATGGTTCATCTCCCCCTCCGATTTCCACCCCCCTTCATTTTTCCCTTCCTGCTATCTTCTTTTTTTTTTTCACATATAATGTATTATTTATTTCAGAGGTACATGTCTGTGATTCAACAGTCTTAAACAATTCACACCGCTAACCATAGCACACACCCTACCCAATGTCTATCACCCAGCCACCCCATCCCTCCCACCCCCACCACTCCAGCAACCCTCAGTTTGTTTCCTGAGATTAAGAATTTCTCATATCAGTGAGATCATATGATACATGTCTTTCTCTGATTGACTTATTTCGCTCAGCATAATACCCTCCAGTTCCATCCACATCGTTGCAAATGGCAAGATTTCATTCCTTTTGATGGCTGCATAATATTCCATTGTATATCCATTGTATATATATATATACCACTTCTTCTTTATCCATTCATCTGTCGATGGACATCTTGGCACTTTCCATAGTTTGGCTCTGTGGACATTGCTGCTATAAACATCGGGGTGCACGTACCCCTTTGGATCCCTACATTTGTATCTTTGGGGTAAATACCCACTAGTGCAATTGCTGGGTCATAGGGTAGCTCTATTTTCAACTTTTTGAGGAACCTCCATACTGTTTTCCAGAGTGGCTGCACCAGCTTGCATTCCCACCAACCGTGTAGGAGGGTTCCCCGTTCTCTGCATCCCTGCCAACATCTGTCGTTTCCTAACTTGTTAATTTTAGCCATTCTGACTGGTGTGAGGTGGTATCTCATTGGGGTTTTAATTTGGATTTCCCTGTTGCCGAGCGATGTTGAGCCCTTTTTCATGTGTCTGTTGGCCATTTGGATGTCTTCTTTGGAAAAATGTCTGTTCGTGTCTTCTGCCCATTTCTTGATTAGATCATTTGTTCTTTGGGTTTTGAGTTTAATAAGTTGTTCATAGATTTTGGATACTAGCACTTTACCTGATATGTCATTTGCAAATATCTTCTCCCATTCTGTCAGTTGTTTTTTGGTTTTGTTGACATTTCCTTTGCTGTGTAAAAGCTTTTTATCTTGAAGAAGTTCCAATAGTTCATTTTTGTCCTTGCTTCCCTTGCCTTTGGCAATATTTCTAGGAAGAAGTAGCTGTGGCTGAGGTTGAAGAAGTTGCTGCCTGTGTTCTTCTCTAGGATATTGATGGACTCCTGTCTCACATTTAGGTCTTTCAATCATTTTGAGTCTCTTTTTGTGTGTGGTGTAAGGAAATGGTCCAGTTTCATTCTTCTGCATGTGGCTGTCCAATTTTCCCAACACCATTTGTTGAAGAGACTGTCTTTTTTTCCATTGGACATTCTTTCCTGCTTTGTCGAAGATTAGTTGACCATAGAGTGAGGGTCCATTTCTGGGCTCTCTGTTCTGTTCCATTGATCTTTGTGTTTGTTTTTGTGCAAGCACCATACTGTCTTGATGATTATAGCTTTGTAATAGAGCTTGAAGTCCGGAATTGTGATGCCACCAACTTTGCTTTTCTTTTTCAACATTCCTCTGGCTATTCGGGGTCTTTTCTGCTTCCATACAAATTTTAGGATTATTTGTTCCATTTCTTTGAAAAAAGTTGGTGGTATTTTGGTAGGGATTGCATTAAATGTGTAGATTGCTCTAGCTAGCACTGATATCTTCACAATATTTGTTCCTCCAATCCATGAGCATGGAATGTTTTTCCATTTCTTTGTGTCTTCCTCATTTCTTTCATGAGTATTTTATAGTTTTCTGAGTACAGATCCTTTGCCTCTTTGGTTAGATTTATTCCTAGGCATCTTATGATTTTGGGTGCAATTGTAAATGGGATCAACTCCTTAATTTCTCTCTCTTCTGTCTTGTTAGTGTATAGGAATGCCAGTGATTTCTGTGCATTGATTTTATATCCTGCCACTTTACTGAATTCCTGTCTGAGTTCTAGCAGTTTTGGGGTGGAATATTTTGGGTTTTCCACATAAAATATCATATCATCTGCAAAGAGTGAGAGTTTGACTTCTTCTTTGCCAATTCAGATGCCTTTTATTTCTTTTTGTTGTCTGATTGCTGTGGCTAGGACTTCTAGTATTATGTTGAATAGCAGTGGTGATAGTGGACACCCCTGCTGTGTTCCTGACCATAGTGGGAAAGGTCTCAGTTTTTCCCCATTGAGAATGATATTTGCTGTGGGTTTTTCATACATGGCTTTTATGATATTGAGGTATTACCCTCTATCCCTATACTCTGAAGAGTTTTGATCGAGAAAGGATGCTGTACTTTGTCAGATGCTTTCTCTGCATCTATTGAGAGGATCATATGCTTCTTGTTCTTTCTTTTATTAATGTATTGTATCACATTGATTGATTTGCAGATGTTGAACCAATCTTATAGCCCAGGGATAAATCCCACTTGGTCATGGTGAATAATCTTTCTAATATACTGTTGGATCCTATTGGTTAGTTTTTTGGTGAGAATATTTGCATCCATGTTCATCAAGGATATTGGTCTGTAATTCTCCTTTTTGATGGGGTCTTTGGTTTTGGGATCAAGGTAATGGTGGCCTCATAAAACGAGTTTGGAAGTTTTCCTTCCATTTCTATTTTTGGAACAGTTTCAGATGACTACATATTAATTCTTCTTTACATGTTTGGTAGAATTCCCCTGGGAAGCCATCTGGTCCTGGGCTTTTGTTTGTTGAGAGATTTTTGATGACTGCTTCAATTTCCTTGGTGGTTATACGTCTGTTCAGGTTTTCTATTTCTTCCTGGTTCAGTTTCAGTAGTTTATAAATCTCTAGGAATGCATCCATTTCTTCCAGATTATCTAATTTGCTGGCATA
>NW_027397065.1:72758653-72908547 GCF_003265705.2 Callorhinus ursinus | reverse complement strand
TCTAGGAATGCATCCATTTCTTCCAGATTATCTAATTTGCTGGCATACAGTTGCTCATAATATGTTCTTATAATTGTTTGTATTTCTTTGGTGTTGGTTGTGATGTCTCCTCTTTCATTCATGATTTTGTTGATTTGGGTCCTTTCTCTTTTCTTTTTGATAAGTCTGGGCAGGGGTTTATCAATCTTGTTAATTCTTTCAAAGAACCAGCTCCTAGTTTCGTTGATCTGTTCTCCTCTTCTTTTGGTTTCTAGTTCATTGATTTCTGCTCTGATCTTTATTATTTCTCTTCTCTTGCTGGGTTGAGGCTTTATTTGCTGTTCTTTCTCCAGCTCCTTTAGGTGTAGGGTTAGGTTGTGTATTTGAGACCTTTCTTGTTTCTTGAGAAAGGCTTGTATTGCTATATACTTTCCTCTCAGGACTGCCTTTGCTGTATCCCAAAGATTTTGAACAGTTGTGTTTTCATTTTCACTGGTTTCCATGAATTCTTTTAATTTTTCTTTAATTTCCTGGCTGACCCATTCTTTCTTTAGTAGGATGCTCTTTAGCCTCCATGTATTTGAGTTCTTTCCAACTTTCCTCTTGTGATTAAGTTCTAGTTTCAAAGCATTGTGGTCTGAAAATATGCAGAGAATGATCCCAATCTTTTGGTACCAGTTGAGACCTGATTTGTGACCTAGGATGTGATCAATTCTGGAGAATGTTCCATGGGCACTAGAGAAGAATGTGTATTCTGTTGCTTTGGGATGGAATGTTCTGAATATGTCTGTGAAGTGCATTTGGTCCAGTGTGTCATTTAAAGTCTTTATTTCCTTGTTGATCTTTTGCTTAGATGATCTATCCATTTCAGTCAGGAGGGTGTTAAAGTCCCCCACTATTACTGTATTGTTGTCAATGTGTTTCTTTGCTTTTGTTATTAATTGGCTTATACAATTGGCTGCTCCCATGTTGGGGGCATAAATATTTACAATTGTTAGATCTTCTTGTTGGATAGACCCTTTAAGTAGGATATAGTGTCCTTCCTCATCTCTTATTACAGTCTTTGTTTTAAAATCTAGTTTGTCTGATATAAGTATTGCCACCCCAGTTTTCTTTTGGTGTCCATTAGCATGGTAACTGGTTTTCCACCACCTCACTTTCAGTGTGGGGTTGTCTTTGGGTCTAAAATGAGTCTCTTGAAGACAGCATATCGATGGGTTTTTTTTTTTTTTTTCCAATCTGATACCCTATGTCTTTCAATTGAGGCATTTAGCCCATTTACATTCAGGGTAACTATTGAAAGATACGAATTTAGTGCCACTGTATTGCCTGTAAGGTGACTGTTACTGTGTATTGTCTGCGTTCCTTTCTGGTCTATGTTGCTTTTAGGCTCTCTCTTTGCTTAGAGGACGCCTTTCAATATTTCTTGTAGGCTGGTTTTGTGTTTGCAAATTCCTTTTGTTTTTGTTTGTCCTGGAAGCTTTTTATCTCTCCTTCAATTTTCAATGACAGCCTAGCTGGATATAGTATTTTCGGCTGCATAGTTTTCTCATTTAGTGCCTGAATATATCATGCCAGTCCTTTCTGGCCTGCCAGGTCTCTGTGGATAGGTTTATTGCTAATCTAATGTTTCTACTATTGTAGGTTACAGACCTCTTGTCTTAAGCTGGTTTCAGGATTTTCTCTTTGTCTCTGAGACTCATAAGTTTTACTATTAGATGTCGGGGTGTTGACCTATTTTTATTGATTTTGAGGTGGGTTCTCTGTGCCTCCTGGATTTTGATGCCTGTTTCCTTCCCCAAATTAGGGAAGTTCTCTGCTATAATTTGCTCCAATATACCTTCTGCCCCTCTAATATTGTTTTGTCTTGTGGTATCATTTATCTCTCGAATTCTGCCTTCCTGATCCAGTAGTTGTTTATCTCTTTTTCTCAGCTTCTTTATTTCCCATCATTTGGTCTTCTATATCACTGATTCTCTCTTTTGCCTCATTTATCCTAGTAGTTAGAGCCTCCATTTTTTATTGCACCTCATTAATAGCCTTTTTGATTTCGACTTGGTTAGATTTTAGTTCTTTTATTTCTCCAGAAAGGGTTTCTCTCATATCTTCCATGCTTTTTTCAAGCCCAGCTAGTATCTTTAAAATCGTCATTCTCAGCTCTAGTTCCGACATCTTACTAATGTCCGTATTGATGAGGTCCTTGGCAGTTGGTACTGCCTCTTGCTCTTTTTTTTGAGTTGATTTTTTCCGTCTTGTCATTTTGTCCAGGGGAGAATAGATGAATGAGAGAACAAAATGCTAACAGGGTAACAGTGACCCCAGAAAAATATACACTAAACAAATCAGAAGAGACTTGAAACCTGGGGAAAAGAAAGGGAAAGAAAGAAAAAAAGGGAAAAAATAAAAAAAACAGAATATGATCAAATATGATCAGGTTGGTGCATAGATCAGTGCCACACACTAGATTTTGGGTGTATTTTGGTCTGTTAGAAGAAAGTGCCTCCCAAAATTTTAAAGAAAGAAAAACTTATATATGTTCAAAAATAAGAGTAAATAGGATGAAGGGATGGAATATGGCTGTAAAGATGAAAATTATAAAAGATTTTATAAAAGGAATTGATAAGTTGTTTGAAAAAGGAAAGAAGAGGATTGAAAAAAAAAAAGGGAGAGAATGTGATCAGGCAGGAGACTAGAACAAAGCCATACACTAGAGATTTAGAGTATATTTTGGTCTGTTAGAAGAAACTGTATCCCAAAATTTTAAAGAGAGGACAACGTATATATATATATATATATATATATATATATATATATATATATATGCCAAAAATAAGGTTAACTACTATGAAGGTATAGAATATGACTCTAAAAATGAAAAATAAAAAAGATTTTTTAAAAGGATTGATAAGATGTTGGTTGAAAAAGGGAAAAAAATTGAAAAGTTAACTTTGAAAGACTGAAGAATCATGGGAAAAAAGCCATGAATTCTATGTGTGGTATTCTCCTAGTGCTGGAGTTCTCCTGTTCTCCTGGTTGGGTAAACTTGGTCTTGGCTGGCTGTTCTTGCTGATCTTCTGGGGGAGGGGCCTGTTGCCGTGGTTCCCAAATGTCTTTGCTGGAGGCAGAATTGCCCCGCCCTTCCTGGGGCGGGCTAAGTTATCTGGTTGGGTTTGCTCTTGGTAGCTTTTGTTCCTGGCAAGCTTTCCTTAGAGCTTTGGAGGACGAGAGTGAAATGGCGGCCTCCCAATCTCCACCCCGGAGGAGCAGAGAACTTGGGGCCCCACTTCTCAGTGAGCCCCAGAGAAAAGCAGTCAATCACTCCTGTCTCCCTGGTCTCCAACCACACTCCATGCTCACCGGCCTGTGACCGAGCATTTCTATCTCTAGCACTTGACCCGGTGTGGAGTCTCCAAACCCAGCAGAGTCCTGTGATGTGCTGTCGTTCTGCTCCTCCCAGGGGGAGGAAGGGGAGGTTCTTTAATCATATATACTCCAGTTGCTAAACTACATTTAAAATTATTTCTCAGTAAAATAATATGATCAACTTCAAACATATGAGTACATTTTTATTTCATGTTATTCTGACTAGGAAAAACGTCTCAAATACTGTTAAATGAAATATGTATTTTTCTAAGTGAAATGATAAAAGTGCATGCAACAAAACTTTATTGAACTATTGCCAATTGAATTTTTTTCTCACTTCTTTCATAACAAGAATTTCTTTGTGTGTTGGTTTACCTGAAACTGTGGAAAACATGACATTGTTCCCTTTAAACACAATAACTGTTTTTGTTTGCAATGATATTAATTCATTTTACTGTTTCTCATAAATGGACAAAAATATGGTTTAGTTATATTTTAATAAATGCTAATTTTTGATAATTATGTTAAGACTGGTAAGGTTTTGCCTTTGTTTTGTGTGTTTTCTCTCACTCTTTTTCTCAGCCAAAACATAAGTGATCCAGACCAAGATAGTAGTAGGAAATGAAGAAAGTGAGCAAACAAAATTTCCATTTCAATGGCGGTCACAGACCTTGGGAGAGAATTGTGTTTGAGCAGGAATGTAGTAGCTTTGAATAAAAATAAGATCCATTTTTTAATTTAATTTGGGTTAAACTTTCTAATCCTTGAAAATATAAAGTGACTGTTCTCTTAGCTGGCAGAGATAAGGTATACTGCAGTATAAGGTATAGATCACTGACCAAGTGATCTTCCAAAAGTAGGAAAAAAATAACACATTTAATGATTCTTTCCCACTGAGTTTTTCCTATTTAGCAAGCCAACAACACTTTCTTTCAAGTTAAAGAAAGCAATTTTACCTTCATAAGTATTATGTTCCATAGAGTAGAGTTAATATATTTTGATTTTCCTCATAAACCCGTTCTCCTCAAAACAGTTGCAGTGTGGGTTTTTTTTTCCTCATTTTTTTATTCACATCATGATTTCAGAAAATGTTGATCAAACTAAGTTAAATACATATAATTTCATCAAAGAGAAGCAAATTACTTGTATTCTTCTACTTGAAATTTATTACACAAGATATATTTTTGGCCACTTCACTTCTAAAATTTTGGTGGTTTTATTGTTGTTTTTATTTTTATTTTTTTTTACTGTTTGACTTAGGCAGTGTTTGTAGGGAAAAACAAAAGCTATTTCAAGACAACAATTTGTATCTAAAAGTATTGTGTGTAACGAGTCATCACTTTATTTTTTCTATTTGCTACAAAAAAAAATTAAGAAAGGAAAAATGTACCCACTATCCTTTTTCTTGACTCCATACTATCACAGTGTATTCACTTGCAATTTCAAGTTCCTAGTACCTAGTTTTAATGTGATTTTAAAACCTGAGGACAATTCTGAATGTTCATGTTATTTTTGGCTGGTTTCATTTTCTAGAGGCAAAAAAGGGTGTTGTGTCTTAATATTAACAATAAGTTATATCTCAATTGCTATATGAAATGAGATATGACCAGAAAGAATTTCCATATATTGCTCATTTCATGGAGTAGGTACAATGTTAGATATTTGCCATCTTGAATTTATTCTGATTTTGTACTGCACAGATATCAATGAGGCTTAGTCTGTGTCAGGTTCTGTGTTAGGCTCTTGAGATTCATTTCAGGTTCAAATTTGGTTTATGCTCTCAAAACACCATTTTTTATAGAACTATATTTAGCTCTAGGTTGACAACAATTTACCACACACTTTGTTGTTTATTAATGCCCATTATACCCCCTTAAAAATATAAGAATGGTATAGAAGATGTAGAGCCAGACAAAAATTATTTTATCAGCTTTTCTTCCTCCTCAATTATTTTATATCTAAAGAGAATAATTGCCACTAGAGTACTGAGTTGGCCTTATAAAGCTAAACATTTTATGTGGTAGCCTGGGAACTTTTCTAAATTCTATAAATTTTGACAATGTTTAGTGTTCTTTTATTTGTACGTACATCCTCTGATATATTAATATTTCCTTGAAGTATTGATTCACTTTTCTGCCTTTCTATTAATACATCTATGAGTTGTATAGTTACATCAACTAAAATTCTTTTCTTCATTGTTTCGAATAATCAGACTCAAAATCAACCTTAATTTCCCACATGGCTCTCATATGCATAAACTATATTTACTAAGGCATGGCCAGGCAAATTTTAAAATTCTTTTATATTTGTGTGTGACTGTTGGGTAGGGAAAGTTACTTTCTCTTTAAGTCTCAGGGAAATGGCATAGGAGCCAAATAAGGTATGCAATAACTTTTTCTAGATTTACTCTTATATCCCTGAGCTTATTCCATTGTTTCCATGTTAGATTTTGATTAATAACTATAACTGTATCATAATCTTAAGGGGATAGTGAATACTCTCTATTAAAAAGAATCAAGATATCAAGAAAAAAAGGCATGGGTAGAAAATGTGTACTTATAAAATTTATATTCAACTTTCAGAGAAGGGGACTTGTTCTACATTATAAACCATTACATGTAAATGTAAACCATTACATGTAAATGTTATTTCAGAGGTTGTCCTGGCAAAAACAAACAAACATTCAGACATCACAACCAGATATCAGACACTTTTATTGTGATGACATAATATACATCTGTTCTGCTACTTAGATATTTCCTCAAAGACTTTATGTTTAGCAACTGGTGATTTATTTTTTTCTTCAAAAAATCTCCAGATTGTGGCTGATTTTTATTTTGATAGAATGAATGTTCTAAGAAAAAGATCTGTATTATTTTATTAGTTACATGACAATAAAGATAATATTTTTAAGTGAGAAAATATATCTTTTTAAAAATTATAAAATAACATTTGTGCAGACAAATGAAGTAGCTAAGAGCATTCTTCTTACATTAAATAAGCCTGGTTTCTAAAAGCTGAGTAATATTACTTATTCCGTTTAATAAATTTAATGTTATAGAAACTTAATAGGTTTTAGGTACTTAAAGTGTAAATTGAGATAATAATAACACATGAGAGTCAAATGATACCCCATACTCAAATCCCTACCACACTTACTGGCATATTGTAAACTGAGTATATACATATATATTTTTTTAACTGAACATATATTTTTAAACTGAGTATATTTTTATTGTTATCATCATTATTTTAATCATCTTTTTGCATTACCAAATGGTGACTTATGAATAGTTCATAAAACAGAATTAAAACATATTCTCTTGCCTATTAATCACTCTGATAAGCATATATCTATTCATAAATTGTATGATGTGGTGTAAACTTCAGTAGAAAATATATGTGTTTCAATTGTAATTTCTTACAAAAAAAAGAGGAGATAAAATTGTACAAATTCAAATGTAAAGATATAATAGTGGTTTCCTTTGGTGATGTCATGTTTGCCTGATTCTTCATGATATGTGTAGTCTTGTGTTGTCTGTGCTTTTGAAGAAGCAGATACTTCTTCTAGTCTTTAAGCACATTTTTTTTTTCTTTACAAATAAAGACCTTCTTCTGTCAGATTATCAGCCTGATGGGACAACCTTTGGATCAGAGTGCAGCAGGGCTGGAGCTAGGTTATGGTGCTGCTCCAAAGTGTAGAGGTGGGTTTGTTAACTGGGTATGTTGGCAGCTGAGGCTCCTCCCACATCCCTTGCTGGATTGGGCTGGTCAGAGGACCATGGACAAGTGGGACTATAGCAGAGTCAATAGAAAGATGAGGTTGATTTCAAGTTCACAGCTGGAACAACACTACAGTCATCAGGCCGGCCACAGATAGTGGGCCTGCCTTATCAAAGTGACTCTCCTTAATCTCGGGCACTACTAGAGTTTTGCAACCTCCTACCTGGGTGCCAAGGTTCTCACAAAGGCACATTTTTTTCTTTGGATGGCCAACAAGTTATGTTTCCTATGGGGAGGGAATGAAGAATGTGGACTTCCTATTACACCATCTTGCTGACATCATCTTAACATTAATTTTGAAGTATAAACTTATAAGATTTATATTTTTAAATTAATGTTAATATCACCTTAATATATTTATTTCTCTCTTAATCACCTGAATAATTGAGAAGAAAAATGTTCACATAACATAGACTATTTATAAATTTATAAGTAGGAAATTAAGCAAATAAAATAGATTGTTGTAACTGATATCATTTTCTCCATCCTCATTTAAGATCCATCAAACTGAGAGGTATAATTATTTGATGAGACACATCTCCATTACCTAGTTCTATCCTCTAATTATGATATGTTTACATTGCCACTGGTAATGGAGGAATTAGTTTACCCAAGCAAGAAATCAATAATTCAAACTTATAATTAAATTTTATTATAATGAGAAAATTCATACATTAACGTGGACTCAAGCTACTATTTCTTCTCAGTAGTTATTTTCTAACCCATGCATAATTAAATATGCAAATTAAAATATCTAGTATTATGTTATATATTTTTTTAAATCAATAAGAGAAGACACATAGAATAGCTCTATAATTTTATGGATATGCAATAAATATGAAATTAATAAACACCAAAGAATATGTTTCAAATATGTCCTTCATTGCAAATCATTGCCAATTAAGAAATGAGTTATCCATTTTCATTCTGGAAGTCTTACATATTTTAATATGAGTCAGTTATTTCTTCATCAGTAATCATGCTTATCCATCACAAATAGAACTGGCTACAAAATTTTTGGGTCACCCAGTGCAAAATGAATAACCTGGGATCGTTGTCCCAAATTTATTGCTAATTTCGAGAAAGTGACAGCCAGAGCATTAAACTTAGTGTGGGGCTCTTCGGAATGCTGGCCCCTGTGGTAACTGCAAACATTTAATAAAGACTTAACATTAAGGCTACATAATCTCTTCCAGAAAACAGAAAGGGAGGAAAGACTTTTCTACTTATTATGTGAAGCTACTATTACCCTGATAGAAAACTACACAGAATAAAAGAAGAAAAATAGAGGACAGTATCCTCATGGATGTAGATACAACAATTCTTATCAAAATGGTTGACCAGTAAGGATGCCTGGGTGCTCAGTCATTAAGTGTCTGCCTTTGGCTCAGGTCATGATTCCAGGGTCCTGGGATTGAGCCCCACATCAGGTTCCCTGCTCAGCTGGAGGCTTGCTTCTCCCTCTCCCACTCCCCCTGCTTGTGTTCCCTCTCTTGCTGTCTCTCTCTCTGTGAAATAAATAAATAAAATCTTAAAAAAATATATTGGCCTGTAGAACTCAGTAACATCTAAAAACATTATACACGGGTGCTTGGGTGGCTCAGTCAGTTAAGTGTCTGCCTTCGGCTCAGGTCATGATCCCAGGGTCCTGGGATCAAGCCCCACATCGGGCTCCCTGCTTAGTGAGGAACCTGTTTTTCCCTCTCCACTTGCTCCTCCCCCTTGCTCATGCTCTCTCTGTGTCAAATAAATGAAATCTTTAAAAAACAAACAAACAAACATTATACACCATGACCAAGTGGGATTTATTGCAGAGAGACAGGTTGGTTAATATTAAAAAAATCAATCAATGTATTTTACCATATTAACTAAAGAAGAAAAATCACACCATCATATCAAATGATATAAAAAATTGGTAAAACTCAACACCTCAAGAAAAAAAACTCAGAAAATGGGAATAAAGGACAACTTCCTCAACTTTGTAAAGAACACTTACAAAAAATATAATTATCACATTAGAATTGGAACAAACCAGTAGAAAATGGGAACAAGCCAATAATATCCACCATCAACACTATTATTTAATGTAATGCTGGAAGTTTTAGCTAAAGCAAAAAAGCCAAAAGAAAAAGAAGGGGGGAGGGGACATAAAAGTTTTCTGTATCAGAAGTAAAAATTAAACTGTTCTTATCTGTAGATTCATGATTATTTATGTAGAAAATCCCAAGGAATCTACAAAACTAATATTTCTAACTGCTATAGATAATAACTGAGTTTAGCAACTTAACAGGATACATGATAAATATACAATTGAATTTGTATATACTAACAATAAGTTTGTGATACCAAAATTAAAATATGTTAATTAAAATATAATGGAATATGTATTTTGTATATATAAATATATTTAATATAATTAACATTTAATGTGTTTATAATAACAAATGAAATGAAGACGGAAGAATCAGTAGTCTACTTGATTTCAAGAATTATTATATAGAGTTATCAAGATTGTGTGATCTTGATGATACATCATCTATAGAAAAATGGTACAGAATAAATAAACCACAAAGAGACACACATAATAAGGCTCACACCTTGTACAAAACTACTTCAAAATGTATCGTGTACTTCGATGACAAATTTAAAACCATAAAATATTTATTAAAACAAAACTTAGAGGAAAAACTAAACTAGGAGAAAAGCTGTTTGATCTATGACTATGTAAAGAATCATTAAAATTGATAACAAAAACATTGTCCATAAAAGGAAAATTTGATAACTTGGAAAGCAGTGAAATTAAAAGGGGAAAAAAAACCTTTTGCTCTATGAAAGACCCTGTTAGAAGTTGAAATGGCAAGCTACAGTATGACAGAAAATATTTTCAAACCATATATCTAACAAAACATTAGTATCAAGAAGATGTAAAGAACTTTTATTATTCAATAATAGAAATTTCTGATTAATAAGCAAAATACATGAAGAGTTATTTCATAAAAGGAAAATGAACACGTAAAAAGATCAACATCATTAGACATTAGGAAAATACAAATTTTTACCCACCTATCAGAATGTCTAAAATAAGAAATAGAGACAACACCAAATGATGACAAGGATTCAGAAAACATGGCTTGCTTATACATCATATGTGGAAATGTTAAGATAGCCGAAAAACTAAACATGCACCTAACAGGTGAACCAAAATTGAATTCCTTAACATTTGACCTAAAACAGTGAGAATTTAGGTTCACACAAAAACTTGTACATAGACTTTAGCAACTTTATCTTGATAGCCTAAAATTGGAAACAACCCAGATATCCTTCAACAGGTGATTAAACAAGCTGTCTTACAATGGAATACTAACTAAAAATTAAAAGGAATAAACTCTTGATACAAGGTTAATAAACCCTGGTGAATATCCAGAGAATTATGTTGAATGAAAAAAAAAAAAGCAAATCTCAAAAGATTACCTACTATATGGTTCCATTTTATAAGATTCTTGAAATGACAAAATTTTGTAAATGGAAAACAGATCATTGGTTTCTGGGGATTGGAGGTTGGAGACAAGTAAATGTGGTTATCCTAGAACAATATGGAGGATCTATCTGGTGATAAAAATATTCTGTGTCTTGACTTTATCCATAGCAATATTCTGATTGTGATATCATACTATAGGTTTGCAAGATGTTACCACTAGGAGAAATAATAAAGGCTACAAAAAAATCTCTTTGTATTATTTCTTATAATATGATTCTACAATTATCTCAGCATGTTAATTTTAAAAAAAGGAAATTAAAAGGTAATTTTCTTTATAAAAATAGATGTGAAAAATGAAATTAGTCAATAGTATTTCTAAAATGTATAAATTTAAATGAATATCTGAGTCAGGATTAAAGCAAAATTTGTCCAAAGAAGGAATGACTCAATATTAAATACTCTGTCAATGTATTTTAATTTATCAATGAATAAATTAAAAATTGGGTGATTATTTCAATATATACAGAAAAGATAAATTTCCTTCTGTTTCTGTTTCAAAAAGAAGTTCAAATCATATATATGTATGTATGTGCCTATATTTATATATATATTTCAAAAAATTCATCAATTTAGAAACAAAAGAATTTACTCAATTTGTTAAAGATAATAGAAAAAGCCTATAGTAAATGTATGAAAAAAAGAAAAAAAGATAAGCAAACCAACTATTATTAACTATTATTGCTGCCTTTTACTATTTGCTCTGAGGAGCTAGTGTAATCTACAATAATGTAAAATGAAATAAGAAGCAGAAATATTTAAGAGAAGAAATAAACCTGCAATTATTAGTAATGTAATTATATAGAAAAAACAACTGAGAATTTATAGAAACTGATTAGAAAGTTTAGCAGTATTGCTACATAGAAGAACACCATATAATCTACAGTAAAAATCAACTACTATTAAAAATAAAACAGCATTCACAATGGTACCACTACTTATAATTTGAATAAATTAATTTAGCAAATAATACAGAGAAGCTTTATATAGATAAATATTTAGCTCTATAGTATAGACTAAAATTTTATGTTAAGAATAGAACATTGCATATTTTTGAGGTTATGAAATTACTATAAAATGTTAGGATTTGTACACGAATCAGTGATTCAATGAAAAATAAATTAAAAATTCCACTATTTTTTGAACTCAGTACATTTCTTCTGAAATGTGCATATATCTATATATATCTGGTGTCTGAGTCTCTTGACGAACTCCCACCACATGAAGAGATCAGAGTGGAAAATTGTGCAGTGCAACATGTAAGAGAGAACAGTCAGGTTGTAAACAATAAGGTTATTTACTAAGGAAGCAAAATTATGCCTGAGACAAGAGCATCCCTATCAGCTTAACTCAGGAGCAGAAGAAATGCAGTTCATGAGAAATGTGATAATGTGTGTAAAAATTGTCTGCTAGCCTCTTATTGATGATTAAATGCCTTTCTCACGTGCATGTTGACCCCTATATGTCTTATGTTTTTTGTTATCAAATTTAACTCTTACAATAATGAGAATTTATGATCTAAGAAACAAAATTAGAGCCACAAAGTCCTTCTGATGCGAAATCCTCATACTGTATGTGAAGAAACAGACATGCAGGAAATTTAAGATTTTCTCAAGGTCACTGAGCTAAAATGTGATGGGTTTACAGATTTGGGATTAGAACTTCTTTCTCCTGATACCTGTTTCTTTCTTCTTTCCACCCAAATCAAATGATGTTGTTTTACCTGTGTCCACATTCCTATTTTTGCATACAATCCAAATAATTTATTCTCAGCCCAGAAGGCTGAGTGCGGTGAGTCTTTTTCTAACTGTAGGTCTACTTGCCACTACCTATCTCTGGCCATTGCCACCAAATGGTCAAATTCAATCATGCATCAGAATCTTTGGATGACGTTGATAGACAATTTTATTGTCATCAAAATCAAAACAGGTAATAATTGAAGAGATGTTTACTGAGGAGTAATTTTTCAACTCTAATAAATAATTTGTTAACTTTTAAGGTATAATTACAAAATCAAATGCATATTGCTAATTCCTTCTTTGATTATTTCACTCAACTCTTGGTGACTTCCTCTTGCTATGCTCAAGAGAATGCAATCCATTTCCTTCCATTTCATAACTTCTAGAGGTTGCTCACATTTCTTGGTTCATCTTCTCTTTCATCTGTCTTCTTCCTCTAACAATCTTTTATCTCTGTGAGCATTCTTTTTTCGTCATATTTCACTCTCATCATAATCAGCAGAGGTTCTTTACCTTTTAAGGATTCATGTGATTAGATTGCACCTGCCTGGATAATACGAGGTAATTGCATAATTTTAAAATACTTCAATTAATCATATCTACAAATTCTTTTTTTGCCATTGAGAGGCCATCATTCTGCCTACCACACTGGGTGATTGCGGGAGAATTTAATGATTTGAAGATTAAGACATTCTTAGTTGAATGTTGTGGGGATTACATACAGGTTTTCCCACTATCTGAAAGTTCAATTTATCACACTTTAATCTAATGAAAAACCTACATTGGTACCTGTTTTTGCTAACTGAAAGAAATCCAAAGAGGATTTTCACTTTTACAAAATAGTAATTACTTCTTTGCTTTATGCCAGTTCAGCTTATGAAAGATTTCATAGGAATGCTCTACTTTCAAATAGCAGAAAAAGCTGTACCAGTCCTTATGACTATTGCTACAAAACCAGAGAAGCATGAAAAAGTAGTGATGAAGGGTTAAACCAAAGAGTTAAAAGTAAGGTGGTTATTGGTACCATGGATTGGAATGAGATGAAACCAACAGACTGTTTAGGAAGTTTTAACTACAATTGCAAAAAATAGATTCAAAGGATTAGAAATAAATCAGTTGTTATTTCATTTCACTAATTATTTCCTTTTAGTTCAGTTAGTCTTAGCAGGAGAGTCCTCCTCTATTACTGGTAAACTCAAGTGGAAGAAGAAGGCCAGCACAAGAATCTAAGACTGAGGAGGAGACGTACACAGTGTTCATTCTACAGTTCTATTTATTTACTTATTTTTTTTATTTTTTTAAGATTTTATTTATTTGAGAAAGAGACAGACATAGTGACAGAGAGCACAAATGGGGAATAGAGGGAGAAGCAGGCTCCCCGCTGAGCTGGGAGCCTGATGTGGGTCTTGATCCCAGGACCCCGATATCATGACCCTAGCAGGAAGTGGACACCCGACTGATTGAGCCACCTAGGCACCCTCTACCACTGTTTTTAATGTCATATGTTTTTATTTAAATGTTTGTAGCTCTATCCAATTAATTTGAAAAAAAATCACCACTAATACATAAATTAGCCATATCACCTCCTATCCTTCTATTTTGTAATCATCTTGTATATGGCTTAATTTAGAATGATATTTTTGTTTCTGAAAATACAGCTGCCTTTTTGATATTTATTAAGCGGATCTTCTGCGCTGTACCTCAGTAGTTTGATTACTCTTCTGAGTTTGAGAGCATTTAAAATGATACAATATCACAAATTTTCCAGAGAGTCATACAGCAGAACCTTGGTTTTGCATTTAAGTGTCTGCAATTCATGCATCGATAGGGAAATTTGTTTTCTTTGACATTGTATGAAAGATTTGACTATAATTTCTGTATTGAGAACTGATCTGCTTAATCAAAACTAACTACTTCTTCCAATGTCACAAATATATACACAATGAAATAAAGACAATTTGGGTGAGACAGCTGGAATGGTAGGTTTACATTGTATGCCCCCATTCAGGCAAACATTTTAAAAATAGATTTGACTTAAAATTTATGATTTAAAAACTGAAAAGTTGGGCGCCTGGGTGGCTCAGTTGGTTAAGCGACTGCCTTCGGCTCAGGTCATGATCCTGGAGTCCCGGGATCGAGTCCCGCATCGGGCTCCCTGCTCAGCAGGGAGTCTGTTTCTCCCTCTGACCCTCTTCCCTCTCGTGCTCTCTATCTCTCATTCTCTCTCTCTCAAATAAATAAATAAAATCTTAAAATAAATAAATAAATAAATAAATAAATAAATAAATAAATAAAAATTGAAAAATTAAGTCATTGATGCTTCCTGGAAAAAGAATTTAAGGCAAAAAAATGTATCAAAGTAGTATGGACTTATAAATTACAAAAAAAACTTTTACTTGAAGAAATCATGTCTGTACTTGGAGAAATATCAATTCTACCAGTTACACAGACACACTTTATTAAATGAAACAGTACAGAGAATAAAACACTTGATGTTTCTGGCACTGTTGCTAATTTTGCTCTGAAATTAAATTGTAGGAGTAATTGCAAACTTTTATCATGATTTTCACTTTTGCCATGAAATGAAGCATATTAAAATCCTGGCTTCCATTATTATTCCTATCCTACTCTGTCTGTCTCTCTCTTTCTGTCTCCTTGCCCCCACAAGCATGCACACACACACAAACATACATACATACACACACAA
Organism: Callorhinus ursinus; assembly: GCF_003265705.2. Taxonomy (NCBI): domain Eukaryota; kingdom Metazoa; phylum Chordata; class Mammalia; order Carnivora; family Otariidae; genus Callorhinus; species Callorhinus ursinus. Next base: position 72,893,441 of record NW_027397065.1, on the reverse strand, counting down.
CCACATGCCCCTATGTTCTATTTCTGTAAAGAAATGTAGTAGGCATCAAATGTAATGGCAGCACCTTTGATAATTTTCTTTTTTCTTTTCTCTGGAGAAATAAAACCTAAAGAAAAGTAGTACATTAAGCCACCATGTTTAATAAGTTTCCATGGAATTTTAAAGTTTCCATTCAAACCTATGAGTCAAAGATCCTTAGACAATTGAAGAAAATTTCCAAAACCGAGAGTGATTAATAATGCATATAAGTTAAAAATAAAACTCTAGGGAATGTAGGAAAAATAAAAGATTCAAAAGAACACTTGAAAAAGTTTGGGTTGACTAAATATGCATTTGGAAAGAAATTTTATAATCAAACTGTATCAGAATATGATATAAAGTGAAGAGAATAAAATTAAGTTTTAACATCACAGATAATTTTGGAGAAAAATTATTAGTAGCAAGGTTGTAATATAAAGTTGAATAAATATGGCAAAAGCTAGAGCAAAAAGATAGCTGTTAAAGAAAAATAATATACCTTAAAATTGGCCCAGAATTTCTGAAAATTGTATGTATTCCAGAATGTGATAGCAACAAAAAAATTTAGAAAATTATTTTTCCTAAGAAATAATACAAAAGTTTTTCCAGCTAAAGGACCTATGCTGCTAGATTGAAGGCACTAATAAATGTCAAGATAGGTGAAAGGAAATGAAATCCACCAAATGATATCACTGAGAAGTATCAGAAGCCAGTTGTAAAAAGAAATACTAAACCTTTCAGAGAAAATAAAATCATGTCACTTACAAGTGAGATTTAAAATGGCATTTTGCAGGCGCCTGGGTGGCTCAGTCGCCAAGCGTCTGCCTTCAGCTCAGGTTATGATCCCAGAGTCCTGGGATCGAGTCCCACATCGGGCTCCCTGCTCAGCGGGAAGCCTGCTTCTCCCTCTCCCACTCCCCCTGCTAGTGTTCCTCCTCTCGCTGTGTCTCTCTCTGTCAAATAAATAAAATCTTTAAAAAAATAAATAAAATAAAATAAAAATAGTAATGATAACAATTTCCAATTGCATTCTGACAAAAGAGAGAAAATTAGCTGCAATTAAAGTGTTTTATTGGATATAATTAGCAAATCAGAAATAGTAAATATTCTTAAAGGTATCAGTAAAAATATAGCATCCAGGAATAAACTTAGTGAAATTATACAAGTACTTTATGAAAATGTTTAAACCTTTACTATAAGACAGTTACAAAATTTAAAGTCACTCATGTACCTGTCTAGGAAAACACAGTATTACAGAGAACAATATCTGTGATCAGCACCAGGTGATGTATGAAGTGTTGAATTACTATATTGTACACCTGAAACTAATATAACACTGTATGTTAACTAATTGGAATTAAAATAAAAATTAAAAAAAGAACATCCTTTACAAACGTCTAGTACAGATTTCTTGATGGCAAATGTTCTCAGTTTTTGCTAGCCTACAAATGTTCTTTTTGCACCATTTTTCTTGAAAAATTGTTTTGATGGTACATAGTTCTAGGTTGAGAGTTATTTCCTCTCAGTTGTCTGTTCTTTTCCTGTCTTCTGGATTCCATTGTTTTGAAAACGTCTACCCTCAATCTAATTGTTGTTTCTTTATAAAAGAGATTCTTTCTCTCTGGCCCTTTTTAATACCATCTTGTTTCTGATGTACGATGATTAACATTAAAGTGAGTTGAAGTATGAAAAAAAGAAAGAGAACAGTATCTGAATAAAATTCACATGCTGCACAAATATGGTAATCTATATGTGACTTGCTGAGAAGTAGACAAAATTAAGGGTTTTTTCTCCACTTTTAATCCATTATTCACTCCCAGCCACTGTGTAAAAAATGCCAGTGAAGGATAAGAGTAAGCCAGTGTCTTTGAAGGGACTGATGGGTGTCTTAGTTCAGGCTCGTATAACAAAAAGCCATAAACTGGATGGCTTGAAAGCAGCAGAAATTTATTTCTCATAGTTCTGGAATCTGGAAGTGCAAGAATGCAGTGCAAGCACACTTAGGTTCTGCTGAGAGCTGTCTTCTGAGTTGCAGACTGGTTTCTCTTGTATCCATCTTCATATGGCAGAGAGCAGAAAGAGGAAGCAAACTCTCTCCTGACTCATGTGAATACTAATCCTATTTATGAGAGCTCCACCCTCAACCTCATCTTAATTACATCCCAAAAGTCTCATCTTCTAATACTATCAGGTTGTGGGGGTGGTGAGTGGGTAGGGTTAGTCAAATTGAGTGAAATTTTAAGGTGGTCTTGGTCAGTGTAAACTGTGAGTGGCCACCATTAGTGTGCATTGACAGAGTTCATGCTGGCAATGAAAGAATGCAGATGTGTGAGTAACATCCACACAGAGGACATCATCATCCTTCAAAAATTCAACCCTAGAAGAGTTAGAAGCAGCATCTAGCACAACAAGGGTTGCTGTGGAATAAGAAAGGCGAAAGATAAGGTCTTATTTCCCTTTACTTTTCTTCAACAAACAAATGGACATGGGTCTTGTCTGAATTGTGGGTAGAGCTGTGTGTAGAAAAATAAACTGAATGCAATTTAAAAAGTCACTTTTGATTAGACTGTGCTTAGTAATCACTTCAAGTGAGGTTTTCCAATACCTGTAGTTTGGAAACCATCTGGGGTCTATTTGAGAATTCAGAAGGTATTGAAGGCTACAGGTGGGCCTGGACCATTGTGGTTGGGAACTATATAGATGTTTCCTGATGTGTCTACCAACTTCAGACATTCAGTAAAACAGCTACAGGATTTATTATTTAAGAATAAATAAATGAGTAGATAAGTGTTAGTATGTCAGAATAATACCACAAATTTAGACAAAAAATAAGATAAGCTGGATAATGTTGATAATGTTAACCAAAAAGCCGAGTTCTTAATGTGCAAATAAAAATTTAGATTAAAAAATTATCCTGATGTGTAAAATATAAGAACAAACAGATCAAAGAAAAATAGATATCAAAACCAGAAATGAATGCAATAATGCTTACCTCACCTATGAATCATAAAATACAATTTTCCATTTGTATTATTGGAAAGTATTTTTAAAGTCACCTTTTTAAAAAGGAAATATCAAGGGTTGATTAGTAAATGAAGAAAGGGTACTCTCATATATTCATTCTGTGTGTAGACAAATTATTGAAAACTTTATAGATAGTGATTTGGCAACATCTAAAATGTCAAATAGTGGCTGAGATAAATGAATATTTATATTAATCATCATAGTGAATTTGCCTCCAAATAGTGGTTACAAATAGTTACAAATAGTGGCTGAGATAAATGAATATTTATATTAATCATCATAGTGAATTTGCCTCTTATCAAATTATCTTGCTTCTGAAACTTATACATTTGGAAACCTTCTAATTTAAATGTTAATAAGGTGCCTTTAAATATTACATTGATATACAGTGGGTATTTTGTATTTCACCTTTTCAAAGATCAGAAAAAGAGCATGACTTGATGAACACTACTTTTTCTCTTCTAAAGATTTTTTTATTTATTTTGAGAGAGAGAGAGAGCACACATGGGCATACATGCTCAGAAGTTGGAGGAGGGGCTGAGGGAGAGAATCTTCCAGCAGACTCCCCACTGAGCACAGAGCCCAGGTAGAGGTAAGGCTCAATCTCACAACCAATGAGATCATGACCTGAGCAGAAACCAAGCTCAACCGACTAAGCCACCTGGGCATTCCAATGAACACTACTTTGGTTCTGCACCTTGTAATGATCAAAATATAGTGGATATGTTTGACAGTCAACCATGTTAATATCATTTACAATCTCTATTATCTTCTCTGATTTTTCATATAGATTACTTCCATACTCTTTCTGTTCCCTGTATTTACAGGCAGTAGTAAAAAATATTTTATGGGAAAAATTACTTTTCTCTCATTCTACTCTAGAGGATGGAGCTCTAATATGTGTGTGTGTGTGTGTGTGTGTGTGTGTGTGTGTGTATAAAAGAAATAACCTTTAGAAATTATAATCAAATATGCAGTGGCTAAAGGCTTGAGTTCTAATTAATTCCAACGTTTTTACATTTGAGATACAGTTTGCAAATGTTTGAATATTCATAGTGTTTTCTTAACCTGCTTTAAATAAGAATAACAGTAATACAGACTGAATAGAATTAATTAGTAATGAACATTTTATTTTGTTAAATGTAGATACTTGAAGAACTTATCTAGTAGATTGAGAGGAAAAACAAGACATAGAACAGAATATTTTGTGTTGTATTAGAGAGGACCTCTGTCTCCTTTTCCTGCATCATGTATTTGGTTAACCTTCTATACACTAATTCCCTGCTCCATTTGGGCCAGACCTAACGCTCTTTCTAGGAACCTCACATGCTTCTTGGAACATATAATTCACATCTTCACAAGTAGAGATTTAAGGCTCCAGGGTAGTGTCAGGAAGAAAGAATCTTCTCTTCCCTTCAAGGTCCTTCTAGCTGGACTAAGAATCAAATTGACATGAGACTGATGAACAGGAGAAAATTGGGGTATCCATATAGAGATGAAATTCCAAAGTCAGTGAGGTAACAGGAGAGAGGTAGAAGTCTGAAGATACAAAGTGGAGAAAAATAGGGGCGTCTGGGTGTCTCAGTCAGTTAAGCCTCTGACTCTTGATTTTGGCTCAGGTCATGATCTCAGGGTTGTAAGACGGAGCCCCACCTTGGGCTCAGTGAGCAGTCTGCTTGAGATTCTTTCTCTCCCTCTCTGCCTCCCAGCACACGCTCTCCAAAAATCAAATAAATAAATAAAAATAAAATCTTTAAAAAAATGAAGAGAAAGACCATTAACAGGAAGGTGAGAGGAGGTGTTTGGAAAACAAAGGTTGCCCTATTATGTTAATTTGTTTCTTAGGTAAAGAGGAATCTCTGTTAATAGCTCTCTTCCTGGTACAGCAGGCAGCTGAGGGGGAAGTAAAGAACTTTTCCTGAATCTGCTGGGTTTTTATTGCATTTAACTCAAAACAATGTTCATGCCAAAGTGGCCCATCTTAGGGCTGCCTGCCCTTGGCCCATATAGTAGTGAAGTTTGATCACAGTATTAGAAGACCATCCAAAGTGAACAGAATACAACAGGCACAAAGAAGTGAAAGAAATCAGGTAAACTGACAGTAGAATGTCTGTGTACAACCAGAAGTTTACAGGTTTTCAGGTTAGATCATAGGCAGAGGGGCCATATTCTATTAAAGTAATGCCTGGAATTTTGCATCCTCCAAGCATGAATTCTTGAGACACAAAGAATCCTAATCTGCACATCCATTAATCAGGATTGGGGGAAATGATCAGAATGGAATACCTCTAGCACTTTTATAAGTATAAATCAAATAAAAAGATTCCATCTATTGGTCTGAATAATCCTTTAGAAGCCACATACTATGAAGTTAATAAAGTGGATATACTCCAATTTTACCAGGTAAAATTATCTGGAAACATTATAGAAATTTTACTTTGTGGCCTGAAATTTCTAATAATCAATCCTGTTATTTAGAGATTTTTCAGTCCAAGCATGCTCTACTCCATCTTCAATCTGAAACTGTTAATGTATTGCTTGTGTTGTTGGCTAAGTTAATATGTAGTGTTCAGTCTCCAAATTCCTAGTGATAATTAAAGTATTCCTAAAATTTAAAGACTTTTCTTTACATGCATGTATAAATATTAATGTTCTCTTTCTCAAGATTGGTTCAGTAGTTTTTAAGAGAATTTAACGTAAGGAATGAAAAACAAATGTATTAAATATTTTCTAAAACAAGAATTAGAATATATATTATATAAGCTTTAGAAAGTGGCAAGCTATAAAAATTGTTTGATTTCCTTTGGAGGAAAAAAAAAACTATGTTAGGGTAAAATTAATTCCATGATAATCCAAAAGGGCCTAGATTTCAATAGGATTCAACTTATGTGCCATAAAGAAAATAGATAAGACAAGAGAAAGAATGATAACATATATCTAACCTGATAAATCTGAGAAAAAGTTAAGAGTGGAGCCTTTCTCAAGGGAATAAAAGATAGCTTGTTATACTTTACCTGCCAAGAAGAAGGAGAATGAGAAACAGAAAAAAGTATACAGCAGAAAATGTACTGTGTCTCTGAATAAAACTCATGGTATTTCCAGAATCCAGAATTCTGCCAGCAAGTACATTCTCTTAGCTAATTAGAATCAAAGAAAGTGTTTCGGACCAGATCTAGCTGATGTTAAAATCTCATCATTTCCATCCTTGGTAGTTTTCCTAACTTGAGAAAATACTATTTTTAAAATTTTTTTTATTAACATTGGGGAGGATATGTGCTATGGTGAGCGCTGTGAATTGTGTAAGACTGTTGAATCACAGACCTGTACCTCTGAAACACATAATCCATTATATGTTAAAAAAAAAAAAGGTAGCAGGAGGGGAACAATGAACAGGGGGAAATCGGAAGGGGAGATGAACCATGAGAGACGATGGACTCTGAAAAACAAACTGAGGTTTCTAGAGGGGAGGGGGGTGGGAGGATGGGTTAGTCTGGTGATGGGTATTAAAGAGGACACATTCTGCAAGGAGCACTGGGTGTTATATGCAAACAATGAATCATGGAACACTACATCAAAAACTAATGATGTAATGTATGGTGATTAACATAACATAGTAAAAAAAACATATATTATTTGTTTCAGGGGTACAGGTCTGTGATTCATCAGTCTTACACAATTCACAGTGCTCACCATAGCACATACCCTCCCCAATGTCCATCACCCAGCCACCCCATCCCTCCCACCCCCTCCACTCCAGCAACCTTCAGTTTGTTTCCTGAGGTTAAGAGTCTCTTATGATTTGTCTCCCTCTCTGGTTTTATCTTGTTTCATTTTTCCCTCCCTTCCCCTATGATCCTCTGTCTTGTTTCTCAAATTCCTCATTATCAGTGAGATCATATGATACTTGTCTTTTTCTGATTGACTTATTTTGCTCAGCATAATACTCTCTAGTTCCATCCATGTCGTTGCAAATGGCAAGATTTCATTTTTTGATGGCTGCATAATATTCCATTGTATATATACACCACAGCTTCTTTATCCATTCATCTGTTGATGAACATCTTGGCTCTTTCCATAATTTGGCTATTGTGGACATTGCTGCTATAAACATTGGGATGCACTTGGCCCTTTGGATCACTACATTTGTATCTTTGGGGTAAATACCCAGTAGTGTAATTGCTGGGTCATAGGGTAGCTCTATTTCCAACTTTTTGAGGAACCTCCATACTGTTTTCTGGAGTGGCTGCACGAGCTTGCATTCCCACCAACAGTGTAGGAGGGTTTCTCTTTCTCTGCATCCTCGCCAACATCTGTCATTTCCTGACTTGTTAATTTTAGCCATTCTCACTGGTGTGAGGTGGTATCTCACTGAGGTTTTGATTTGGATTTCCCTGATGCCGAGCGATGTTGAGCACTTTTTCATGTGTCTGTTGGCTGTTAGATGTCTTCTTTGCAGAAATGTCTGTTCATGTCTTCTGCCCATTTCTTAATTTGATTATTTGTTCTTTGAGTGTTGAGTTTGATAAGTTCTTTATAGAATTTGGATACTAGCCCTTTATCTGATACGTCATTTGCAAATATGTTCTCCCATTCTGTCAGTTGTCTTTTGGTTTTGTTGACTGTTTCCTTTGCTGTGCAAAAGCTTTTTATCTTGATGAAGTATCAGTAGTTCATTTTTGCTCTTGCTTCCCTTGCCTTTGGCGATGTTTCTAGGAAGACATTGCTATGGCTGAGGTTGAAGAAGTTGCTGCCTGTGTTCTCAAGGATTTTGATGGATTCTTCTCTCACACTGAGGTCTTTCATCCATTTTGAGTCTATTTTTGTGTGTGATGTAGGGATATGGTCCAGTTTCATTCTTCTGCAGGTGGCTGTCCAATTTTCCCAACACCATTTGTTGAAGAGACTGTCTTTTTTCCATTGGACAATCTTTCCTGCTTTGCTGAAAAGTAGTTGACCATAGAGTTGAGGGTCCATTTCTGGGCTCTCTATTCTGTTCCATTGATCTATGTGTCTGTTTTTGTTCCAGTACCATACTGTCTTGATGATTACAGCTTTGTAATAGAGCTTGAATTCCAGAATTGTGATGCCACCAGCTTTGCTGAGAAAATACTATTTTTAACTGAAAAAAATAATGGATATTTATTTTTCTTTATTTAATATCTTAAAAATATTAAACATTATATATTTTTATATTTATATGATTTCACTTAGAAAAAAGACTAGAAAAATTTCATAAAAAATATTGACACCATGATTGGTTATTGGGATTAAGTATATATTTACTTTTCCTAAAGAACATACCCTCTTCCTTTCTTGTTTCCCGTTAAGCGGTTAAGTAAACCCCCTCATCTGGTTCTTAATAATATCAATACTAATACTAATAAAGTGATTCCACCCTATTTGCAGATTTTATTATATTTTAAATTGTTACTGCTTCTCCTTCCTCTAGCCATCAATCAATTAAAAAGTTAATAAATTCAGGTGCTTCTTAAATATTTTCCTTTACTTAGCATAAGCATACTTTTACATAGCATTCTATCTTTCTCCATTGCAAAAGCTGAGATTTAAAAAAATTCTAAATATGACAAATTGATATCCACATAGACTCCTTCTTTCACAACTTTTTGTCACAAATTTGTGATGTTGTGTTAACATGATGAAAACTTTGAGAATATATGCATTATCAGTAATCCGTGAAATAAACTTATACTGCACATAGATAGCATTCTTAGAATTATCAACAAAGCTGCAGAACATTTCCTTTCCTTAAAATGTCCACAAATATACTTTACAGAGTGAACCCGAGAGCTACAGAAACTGAACATAAAAGTGAGTTGAAAGCTTCATATTATTATAGAATTTCAAAATGATAAAAAAGGCCATTAAATCAGTGTGACGATCTTTAGGAAATGTAGAGCATTATTTCCTCAGTTATATTCCCCCATGATTTGTGCAACCTAGTTTTAAATGACTAAAGCAATGAGGCTTCCTCTAAGCATCCTTTGGGATACTATCCCATAGCCTAATTCTAAGTACTATTAGGAATTTTGGTAGGTGTGTGAATTCTCAGGACATTTTTATGCCTTGTTTCAGCAAATTGCTGTTCACAGATGACTTCATCAAAAAAGGTGTCTTTGTATAGAAGCAAATGATTGAAAATTCATGCTGCATTTTGCATAATATTTGATAGCTATTACCATTCTGAATAACATGTACTTATTTCCATGACTCATTTTCTTCTATTATGATTTTATATAGTCTGTAAATAGAGTTACCGTGAACTGTCTCATGATGTCTAAAAATAGAAGGTGTGGAAGTTAAATGCAATCAAGCAAGAAAGATTAATTAAAAAAACTTACACCCTCAGATAGTTTTCAAAGATTGTGAGATTTTTATTGTTTCTGTGATATGACTACTAATTGTTATAAATAACCAATTTGACATTCTTTAACAAGTCATTTCAGGAAATAGTAAGCATAGACCAGAGAGCAAATACGTATTTGTATGTACTTCATGGACATACACAGGTATATAGATACACACACATCTAAATATAAAACAAATATGCATACACACATTACCTATATATGTGTGTGTGTGTATTTCTGTGTATTTATCTTTCTGTATCAGCACTATAATAATCACTGCTATGTAGACACATGAAGGAGAGGATCTAGATTAAAATATAAATTGGAACCATCTCCACATTAAAATGGTAACTGAAGTCATTTAAAATAGATGAGAATCTCCCAGGACTAACTATAGGATTGTGGGTAAAAAGGGGGGCCCGGGAAAGATTTGTGGGTGTACCACCATTGAAAGAAACTAAATAAAACAAGGAGAGTCTACAAGGAAATCAAAATGGACAGACTAGAGAGGTAATAGGAAATTTAGGAGAAGGAGATATGAATATCAAATGAGAGTTTGGTGCTGATAGTAGATAAATTTCAAGTGAATGAATCCGAGCTTTCACCTGTATCGGCTGTATGGCATTACATAGGCTTCCAAATGTCTTGATGCCTCATTTTCATCTCATGCCAAAAAAGGAAAGGCATAGTTAAGTACATTACAGATGTGAAGTGTGGACTAAATATAATAATATTTAAATTCCGGTGAGATATAAAACCACACTTAATATTATTTTATTGTGCATCTCATTAATCCTATAATTAAAATTTGTGTTGGAAATGTCAATTTGCAATGATCCAAATGAAGAATAAATTGTGGGAAAAATAGAATAATATGTTCAACTGACTCTACAAAAAAGAAACTTCTATTTATATAGATTTTTGTCACATACATTATGTGTGGTGTATTATGCATACTATAGAACATTTCCATTTTTTTTACTCTTTTGGTATTTAGGTCCACAAGTGAATTCAGTAAAAAGTCACATATAACAGGAAAGAGAAACACAATTAAATGCCACTACACGCTAAATTTGATCAAAACATTTCACCATCTTACTTTTTGTGGATATCTGAAAATTCTTAAATAGTAATGGTTTGTCCACTAAACATTATTTTATTATTTTCCATATATACGAGTTTGAGAATGGCATAAATTTTGGTAAATGAATTATCCCATTCACTACATCACTTGTAAGTATGATTCCTGCAATTTTGTGTTCCTACCATTATTACTTTGTCATTCTGTATGTCCCTAAAAGATTGAACCATTAAGCTGAGTTAGCTTTGACCTTTTTAAAGTGAGATAAGGAAAAGGAAAAAAAAAAAAAGAATAGTCCAGTTAAACTGTTATTCAGCCATTTGGTTAAAAAAATGTGGGATTTATTAATTTTATCATTATTATGTGCACTGAGCTTTTCTTATATAAAATTACTTTAGAATAAAATCTCATGGTGTTTGTTTATACATAAAGCCTAGAAAGGTCAAGCTTTTTGGAGACCTTCCAAGTTATATTTCAGAATCCTATTATTAACATTTTTTGATAATGTTAAATGTCATTTTGTTTGCAGGCAGAGAACCAACTTCATTCCTCCATTATATTAATGGAATGAATGAAATTAAAAATGCATCATCAGATTAGTGAACCAGAGGAAGAGAATACCTATTACTACTTTTAGTCAGACAGCATAATACTATAGACTCGGAAGGTCAAATGTTTGCTACTGCTGGGTTATTATCACATAAAATGTAGACTAATGAGTTAAGGCAAAGTATACATAGTCAATGAGATAATGGTTTACATTCTACATCTAGTTTATGGATTAAAGGAAAAACATACATAGTATGAAGAGTTAGCCACTGTTCTCGGAGCTAAAAATCTTGTAAAGCTCATCTATCTCTACTAGTTTAATTCACCATGTAAATATTCCATTCCCTGATGTTTTGTATTTTACATAATAGAGTAGCACATATTCTCAATTTAATTTCATAATTCACTGATATACAGGCATTGCCAATTGAATTATTTAATTAATCATATTGAAAGTGGGATCTGTCAGGAACATATTGAAAGTGAAATCAGAAATAGTGAATTTCTTTTTTTTATTTTTTTATTTTATTTTAATTATTATTATTATGTTCTGTTAATCACCATACATTACATCATTAGTTTTTGATGTAGTGTTCCATGATTCATTGTTTGCATATAACACCCAGTGCTCCATTCAGTATGTGCCCTCTTTAATACCCATCACCAGGCTAACCCAACTCCCCACCCCCCTCCCCTCTAGAACCCTCAGTTTGTTTCTCAGAGCCCATAGTCTCTCATGGTTCATCTCCCACCCCAATGTCCCCCTGTTCACTCTTCCCCTCCTGCTATCTTCTTCTTCTTCTTTTTTTTTTTTTTTAACATATAATGGATTATTTGTTTCAGCGGTACAGGTCTGTGATTCAACAGTCTTACCCAATTCACAGTGCTCACCATAGCACATACCCTCCCCAATGTCTATCTCCCAGCCACCCATCCCTCCCACCACCCACCACTCCAGCAACCCTCAGTTTGTTCATATTTTATTGCTGTTCATATTGAAAATATAGAGAATCATGAATATTTAATTTATGTGAAGACACCAAATGTATTACCATTGGGCCTTATTTAGACCTCAGATATCTTTGATCATCTCATGATAATGTTCATTTTGACTAGCTATGCCAAACAAAAGTGTCTCTAAATATCTTTATATGTGTTGATCAATTTCCAGTATTTCCAGTTTTCTACAATCCTCAGTGATTGATCTGCTTTAGACAAACACATTATAGCCTCTTTATAGGCATTATAGGCATTGAGTTTAGCAACCTCATTTTTCCCTCAGCGGACTTGAAAGTATAGGTATTGTATACATGCAGTCAGATCAAAAACTCTTACACATTTTGACATAAAACATTGATGTGTTTATAGTAAATTAAATATGGTTAGGTTTTTGAACAAAAACTTTAAAAATAGTTATAAAATTAAGTTGTCTTCTAGAAAACTGATAAGAACTATTTAAAAGTCTCCCAGGAACCTCCATAACCATTGATCTCCCATAGATGATTAATATGGTTTATTTATTTTATAGCTACACATAACAAGATATTAAAAAGTTAATAACATTCAAATACAATATATGAAAGCACAAGATCTATAATATTGCTTTAAAATGGGCAGTACTTAGTGGACTTCTTGTAAAATAGAAATCAACTGCTGCCAAAAATTTCTCACTTGTCAATTTGGTAAAGTGCCAGAATTTTAACTTAATTAAAATACAGTCACCTTATGAGGTACTAGGGGTTATCATGTCAACATATACATTTTGGGGGGCATGAAATTCAGCCCATAGTAACCCATTTTGCCAAATCATTAAATAAATACATGAAAGAGAATGGAATAATGATTTTGTAGCACTGGGCCATAATCACATATCAAAATCAGCTTATAACACTTCAATTTATATAATTTAGTTATAATACCTTTTGGTTTTAGAGCCTGATAAAGTTTATGTTTCCTAATAAATAAAAATTTACTTCCTTTTTTTCAATTCCAAGGTTATGTATTTTCCTTTAGATTACTTAAACCGGTGAAAACCAAATAAACAACTCCCTAAAACATAAGTGAATTTTATTCTTTTTTATATGTAAAGAGAAAAAACTCTGAAATTTACATGTCATTACTGCACACTAATACATTTTCAAATTGATGATTTGAGTTAAGTTTACTTCATAAATTAGGACTGAAGTTCAAGACATTAAGAACTGAGTATAGTAAGCATATATAGGCATGTGTGTGTGTGTATATGTGTGTGAGCCCTGTGTTTCATGGTGTATATGTGTGTGCATTTATATTTATGTCTTCTTTAAGTATGAAAACAAAGAAGTCAGCTCCCATATTAAATATCAAATAGCAGTCTTTTACTGGCCCAATTAATATATAGTTTTCTAAGATTTTTGAATAAGATTCAATAAGGTTGTATGACATATTTAATGTAAGCACCTCAAGCTTTTGGCCATATCCTCAAAAAGAAAAAAAAATGAGCTTAGTACAGAGCCCTGCACATACTAAAGTATTTGGTAAATGTTTGTTAAATATAAAGATCTTCAGGAGTTACTGTGTTGCTGGTAGCCAGTTTCCCAGGAATCTACCCTCTCTAATTAGCTTACAACAAAACCTGCTCTTTTCTTCTGTCTTCTGGGGTCAGCCCTTTGGTGAAGAGGGAAAAGGGGTGCACAATAGGAAACAGCATAAGTGGAACACTGACAAGAGGAAAAGAGAAGCCAATAAACCAAACCAAGAATTTAATTTATCTTATGCTACCCAAGTCCCCTCCAGACCTAAAAGGGCAACTGCTCTCTGGCACTCAGAAATAGGAGGAAAGGATTATTGTTTGGGTGGAGTGAGATGACTGGAACAAGTCCTGAAATATGTTTCATAACTTTCTGAGCTATTTTTCTGATTCAGGTGGTATATTGAACAATAATGTTCATTTGCCTATTCTTTTTCTTATTTGATGGCATTAACAGAGCAGCAAGTTTAGCAATGAGACTGAAGTTATCTCTGGAATGGGGACGGGAGAAGGGACGAGAGGAACATTTTCAAATTTGAATTAATTTTACTATTTTTGTAACATGAATCAGGGTTGTTTGCTGTAGTCTTGACTGGAAACATATCAGTAATCATCAGACATTGTTTTAGTAAAAGCGTAAAGGTCATTTGTTGTTGTTATTTGGTTGTAAAAATAATGACTTTATCTTTAAACCTGTAGATGGTACTTTGAGCAGATTGTCTCAGAGAATTGCCAAGATATAGATCAGTTTGGGAGTTGGTGGCAGGAAATCAGAATGAGATACACAGCAAAGTGTCAATGGCAGCAAATGTGCATATCTCTGCCTTTTTATCAGTTTTTTTTTTTAAAGCAGCAAGAGAAACCTGGATAAACAGATCTTTAGCAAAGAAAGAGGAAAATCCTGCTTAAGACGCACAAAGGGAGACATCATCTGATGGAATAAAGTTAAGTCTTTCCAAATTTGAACACATACAGAATCTTAGTCCTATGTCAGATGTTTTTTAAAAATGTATGTAATATTCAAATTAATTGCATAAGACTATTTTAGTAATTATCATTTATATTTTTATATATAAAAATGAATGTGTTCAGCAAACATTCAAGTAGTTTATTCACTCTAATTCCTTAAACAGATGAAGGGAACTGAAAGTTAGTCAACACTTCAAAAAATTATGTCTCCCTGTGTAAAACATTAGTTCCATAGAAAACAGTATCATAGAGGACAGCCATGTTTCAGTTACTGTGTAATAACCAAGATCTCTGAGAAGGTGCAGTTAACAAATCAAAATTAAAGGTAAAACCATGGAATAGTGACTAACACCAAATGAGGAAAAGATCTTTGAAACTGAGTGAATGTGATCTTGATGGATTATCTGTGCACATGGTAGTCAAGGGAAAGGATGATGGTTAGAAAAATAAGAAAAGAGGAGTAACTGGTGGTCCTGGGGGTGGGGGTGCTGCTGGGCTATATGCTGTGAGGGAGGGTCGAAGCCTCCTGCTGCTGCCAGAGGAAACCCTTGGCCACAGGAAGAATTAATAATGTCTTTCTTCTTTGAGTGGATCAACAGTGTGCTCCAGTTCCTAAGGACTCTATGAGAAACCTGGAAAATTTGTATTCTTGGACTTGGACAATGCAGGCAAAACCATTCTATACATACTCAACAATGACTGATTGGGCCAACATGTTTCAACATTAGCTCCAACATCAGAAGAGCTGACAATTGCTAGAATGACTTTTACAACTTTTGATCTTGGAGGGCATGAGCAAGCATGTCAGGTCTGGAAAAATTATCTCCCAGCAATCAATGGGATTGTCTTTCTGGTGGATTGTGCAGATCATCCTCACCTCGTGGAAACCACACTTGAGCTAAATGCTTTAATGACCAATGAATGAAACAATATCCAATGTGCCCATCCTTACCTTGGGTAACAAAAACAACAGAACAGATGCAATCAGTGAAGAAAAGCTCCGTGAGATATTTGGGCTTTATGGATAGACCACAGGAAGGGGAATGTGACCCTGAAGGAGCTGAATACGTGCCCCATGGAAGTGTTACTTGCACTGTGCTCAAGAGGCAAGGCTATTATGACAAGGGCTTCTGCTGGCTTTCCCAGCATATTGATGTTCAGACAGTGAAAACAAGAGTTTTACTTCTCTGGATTGAGCCTAAAAAAAGGAAAAGAAAAAGAAAAAATGAAAGAATAGGAAAAAATAGGAAAAGAAAGGAAGACTATGAAAAATAAGTTAAAACTATGAGATAATGGAGGGAAATAACCTGGGGTGAATGGGTGACAGAGGAACACTGATTTTTAACCTCTGTTGTACAACCACAATTTCCAAAGATGTTATTATTATTATTACTACTACTATTAGGCATTAGGTATTATTATTGTTATTGAAACAAAACTTTTGCACACTAGAACTATTTTATAACAGCTTTTTCATTCTCAAGTTCTCTGACTTGTTTCTGGTTGATTAATTTTACCTTCTCATAGATTTTTATATTTTGTCTATTTTTGAAAGTATCTGTAGAAAATAGAATTATAGATAGGCAGTTATTTTCTTTCAGATCATTGGAAATAATTTTTTTGGTCTAAGTCCTTGTTACCATGGTTACTATAGAACGTTAATAGTCAATTTAATTCTTCCTCCTACAAAAAGTAATCAGTCTTCTCTCCCCACCCCCATCTATTTCCATCCCACTAGCTATTGTATTCTGGAATTTTATTATGATGTGTCTAAGAATGAATTTACTTATGGTTATTCTGCTTTATATTTGCTGGCTTCTTGGAATTATGAGTTTGTGTCTTTCATCGATTCTGGAAAATCCTCAGACATTGTCTTTATATTCTGGCTCCAACCTGCCTCTTGACTTATAGAGTTCCAATTAAATCTTTGTTAGATCCTTGCTCTACCCTCTCTAACTTTTTTTTTAAGATTTTTTATTTATCCATTTGAGAGAGAGGGAGAGCACGCATGAGAGCACCATCAGGGGGGGAGGTAGATGGAGAGGAAGAAGCAGAGCAGAGTAGGAAGCCTGATGCGGTGCTCGATCCCAGGACCCTGAGATCATGACTTGAGCTGCCTTAAGGCAGATACTTACCCGACTGAGCCACCCAGGCACCTCAACTCTCTATAACTCTTAATCAGTTTTCTGTATTTTATGTTTTTATGTTCTTCCATACTGCAATCTGACAACACTTACTTTTTAAATTTTCTCTCTCTAGCTGAATTTAATTTGCTGTTAAAATCATTTTTTTAAATTAGCTTTTTTTTTCATTTGTAGATCTTATTTTATTTTTTAAAGATGTTTTTCTTTATTTATTTGTCAGAGAGAGAATGTACAAGCAGAGGGAGTAGCAGGCAGAGGGAGAAGCAGGTTCCCCTTTGAGGAAGGAGCCCGATGGGGGACTGGATCGCAGGACCCTGGGATTATGACCTGAGCCAAAGGCAGACGCTTAACAGACTGAGCCACCCAGGTGTCCCTGTAGATCTTATTTTAATCTAGGTTTTTCTTTCTGTTTTTTTGTCTTTGTTTTTTTTAGTGACTCCTCTTCCCTGGCTATAGTTTCAACCTGGCATTTAAAAAAAATAATAATCCAAGGGCACCTGGGTGGGTCAGTCGGTTAAGCGTCCTACTCTTGGTTTTGGCTCAGGTCATGATCTCAGGGTCGTGAGTTGGAGCCCCATATGCGGCTCCGTGTTCAGTTTGGAGTCTGCCTGTCGCTGTCCCTCTGCTCCTCTCCCCCCAGCTGTCTCTTTCTTTAACATACATACATACATACATAAAATCTTCAAAAAAAATCCCAATAAACATCATGTTTTATTCCTATTCTCATTCATGGTACTTTGTTTCCATAGAGTTAGATTAATATTAATTGTATCCTGGTTATACAATTACTAAAAATAAATGATCTTTTGAATTAATCTTTGAGTTAAGGTAAACGTGATTTCTTCCAGTGAGTCTCCAATAGATTCTGTGAGGCACTTATGGTTGCTACAAGTTACACAAAAAGTGAATTCATAATAGATCATAGACCTAAAGGGTCTCCTGGGTGGCTCAGTCGGTTAAGCATCTGCCTTCAGCTCAGGTCATGATACCAGGGTCCTGGGATCAAGCCCCACATCGGGCTCCCTGCTCAGCAGGGAGTCTGCTCCTCCCTCTCCCTCTGTGCTCTCTCTCCTTCTCTCTCTCTTTCAAATAAATAAATAAAATCTTTAAAAAAAAAAAGATCATAGACCTAAATATAAAATGTAAAACTATAGAACTTATAGAAATAAAAATAGGAGACATTGCTTTGACTTTAAGTTTGATGATGAGTTTTTATATATAACAAAAAAGTACAATATATTAAAAAACTAATAAGTTGTACTTTGTTAACATTCTCATGAAAAAATAAGATACAAGCCATGGATGGGAAGAAAATATTTACAAATCATGTATTTGATTAAGGGCATTTTTTCTGAATATATAAAGACACTTAAAAACCAGTAACAAGTAAATAAACTACCCAGTACAAAAGTAGATAAATGATATCAATAGACACTTCATCAAAGATGATAGATTGCAAATATGCATATATAAAGATTCTCAATATCATTTGTCGCTAGGGAGATGTAAATTTAAACAACATTGAGAATAAGGTTGCCTTTTTTTAAATTTATTTATACAGATTTTTGAGGAAGACATTTTGAAGTTTGAGTTAACATTCTTTGTCTCAATATTACATCACATGAGCATAACCTTTGTGCACTATAGAATGGTCTAAAATCCAAAAATAAAAAAACCCTGATAATATGAAATGCTGGCAAATATTATTCATGACTGGTTGAAACAATGTACAGTCACTTTGAAAGGGTCATTTGGCAGTTTATTATAAAGTTAAACGTAGATTTACCAGACAGTCATGCTCCTAGAAAGTGAAAACTTATTTTTGTACAAAAACCTGTGTATTCATGCTTATAGAAACTTCATTGATTTATAATCACAAAGCACTGAAAGCAACCAAGATGTCTTTCCACAAATGAATGGATATGCAAACTGTATTGCATCCATACAATGGACTAATTATTTAGGGATAAAAAAGGAACAACTTATTGATTTATGCAATACCAATGATCTTGGTAGAGACAAGCAGTTTAAAGGGCTTCTACTCTGCCTTTTTGTCATTCTCTTATGACAAATATCAGGAAAGCAATGTGAAGATTCTTCTGGATTCTAAGAATATTCATCATAATTATGAACTCAAGAACCAAGGTACTGACCTCATGGTGTGTCTGTACATTCATTGGATCTACTATAGGATGAGCTTGAAACAGACTGAATTATGGTATTCCATATACTCCTGCTCTACTAGGGCAGGGCATGATGGCGGTCTAGATCATTTCATATCACTCTTAGCTCAGATTCTGTTCCTATAGCTCTTGTAAGATGTAGAAATTCTCCTTTGTGTAGGAAAATTTCAGTCTTCCTCCTGTGTTCCTCCTTTACTCGCACACTACAACCATACTCACACTTCCAACACCGGATAGGTGTTTGTTTTGTTTTCCCACACCAGGCAACTCTCTGTGACACCTATAATTTAACTCATTTCTGACATCATCAATCTGGAGATAGCATCAAATCCCACAAATCCCATCATTAAGGGTTCAGTTCCACAAGACTGCCAGTCTCCCCACTTCCAATATCAATCACAAGTCCAGGCTGTGATCTGTGTTTCAGACCAACCAGAGGTTCCCACAACCCCCTCCTTGGGGTTGATGAATTTGCTAGAGCATCTCATAAAATTCAGGAAGAGTTTACTTACTATTTACTGTTTTTTTATAAATATATATGATAAAGGATACACATGAATATCCAGATGGAAGAGATGCATTAGGAAAGCTCTGTGGGATGGGGCACAGAGCTTCTATGCCCTCTCCAGTACTGCCACTCTTTCTGCACCTCCCTGTGTTCACCAACCCTGGAAGTTCTCCAAACCCTATAGTGGGGCTGTAAATGGAGTTAATATTTGATCATGCCTACATGATGAAACCTACATAAAGACCCCAACAGTGTGCATAACAATCCATCCCAGTGGATGAATCTTAGGAAATATAACACTGTAGCATGCGAGAGGTTATTATAACCACTTACTACCACTGATGGAATCCTTATTGCTATCTGATGAAATTCCTGAATCTTAAACCAAGATTGTGCTTTCTAAGGTCACTTCTAATAGTAATGTCCTAGTCCAAATTTACTAAAAGTAGACTCTCAACCAAAGATTATGTTACAAGCAGTTTATTTGGAAGGTTGTCCAGGAATGTGGAAGAAGTGGAAGAGAAATGTTTCCTGGCTAATAACACAGATCTTACCTCCTAGGGACTTTCTGATATACTGTATTGAATATACATCAGATTTGTTTCAGAAAGGGTGGGGAGGGAGAGTATTTACTTACCATCTCCCATTCCACATTGTTTGAGGGTCTATACTTGAGTCTTAACTCTTGGGTACTTTCTCAGTAACAATAACATTTATATCAGAGAGCAAGTGTGAATACTTAATAAGGCATTTTTGCAAATTACTTATCAAAGTACTTATAAGCTTCAATGGGAATAATTTTGCTATTATTAAAAATCATTTTCAAGTATCAGACATTTGGTAATGATCAGTGTCAGAATGTAAGCACATACGCATAACACTTTGTTCTTCAAATTACCCAGCATCAGAGAAGTGCTACTTGGTAGTGTGTATTTGTTTTTGAAGTTTATCACCAATGAATATTTAGAAATTGGAGTTAAGTTTTCAAGTTCAAACTTGTAAAACATACCTGCTATAACTACATCTTTTAAAATTTAGGTTTCAAACAACAAGAGGAGTACAATATCTTTGAATCTTAAAACAGCAAATGACCTTTGTTTGACATCTTGTCTAAGGTGTTTTGCCTCTAGGCTTTATGACCCATTGAGAATAGGTTGACTTTTTTTTTTATTTATTTATACAGATTTTTGACGAAGACATTTTTAAAGTTTGTCTGAGTTAACATTCTTTGTCTCAAAGCTACATCACATAAGTACTTCAAAACCTGGCCTTTTCTCAGAGCAGTCAAAATAGAACAGTATCCACCAATTTGAAACCCAACATTTCTAATCAGTCCATTGTCCATTCTGAGTTGTCTGTTAGTGTGTGTATGTTCACATTTTTTCAGAGGCGAGGGGTCAATGTGGAGATTTATTAAGTGAAGATTGAATAGAAAAACAAGTAATATAAAATAAGTTAATATTTGAAGAGACTCTAGAAATCTCCAAATCTTTCTCTTTATGAATGAACAGATAAGGATAGAGACTAAGTACATATATAACAAAAATTTTCATCATAGTGTAGATTATATTATAGTTTTAATATACATTCATTCTAATTGCTTTACAATACTTAAATCTAATATTTTAGAAATTCAAAGAATTTTAAAGATAGGAAATTTAGAATAATGTTACTAGTAACAATTGAAAGACATGTCTATATTGATTCAGGTAATTCTAAAGTCACTATTTATTATATTATTTCAATTTACAATTTTGTGGGAAAATTACCTCTTCCAGTTTTCTTATTTTACATATACATATAAATTTGGATGAGGATGAAATAATAAAGATTTATAGAAACAAATATTTTGGGGAAAATATGAATGACTTGAATTCTTAATGTAATATTTCTGTTGTATTATGTCCTGTTCTTTGAAATGCATCTGCTAACATGCTAAATCTGATGTTCATTCTCTATAATGTCTGCAAAGTAAAATATTTTTTAAAAAGAAAACAATCTTCATCTTGTATTTGTGTGTGTTTTATTCACTTCTACTATAAAGTGGGGGGAAAAGGCAAGATGAAAAGGTATTATAATGCTGAGTGGCAGAATTTGACACGATAGCTCTCGAGTGTATAATACAGACAACAGGGAGACTAAATGCATTAGGATGTATTTATATTGACAAAGGAGTCATTCTTTGTAGTGTTTAGAAGAAGGATTCTGCCATGACCCACATAACAAATTACTGTTGTCTGACCTCATTGAAACAAGACTTTAGTGAAGTACATCCAGTGGAGTTGATGTAGTAGAGGTTCTCTTACCACAACACTGCTGGAGGGCCGTGATTATACTGCCCCTCATTTCCTGGACTACTAAAACACTTGATAAAGAGTCTTACCACCTTGAATCCCAGAGCTCTTTTACTATGAGACTGAAAAGGAGAGGCTGTGTTACCATAGAGTGGCATGTTATTTTCTGAAGAATTAAGACTACTTACTGAATGAAAGAAAGACTCTTATGAACTGAAATAAAATCTTATTTTTGTTGTAGCACATCCAGAGAGCTTTTTTTTTCCTCCTCACTTTGTATTCTGTTATCCTTTCTATCTTGTGTACCTAAGCAACCAAAAGCAACCAGGTGCTAAAAGCCCTCCCCCTTCAATCATCTCACTTCCATTTCAGGTGTACAATTGATTAAAAATAGAAGACATATATAGTTTGTTTTATAACTCACTGCTATTTCTTATAGATTATGTTTGTCTTAAAACCACAGTGTTTTTCTTACCTTATGCTTATCTATGGATTTTTTTTCCTATTAATATTAATTAAGGACTTATTAAGTGGACATTTTAATGTGGTTGACTGCCCTGGAGCAGACCCATTAGAAATGACTTTTCAAACATTTCCAGGGTTAGGAACAATTTAGTTGTAAAGATTTATTTTATATATATAATATCAACATTTTTTAATTTTTTCAAACTAAATAAACTCAACTCTGAAAAATTACAAAATAATTTTTCCAAAATGAAAGTGTAAGAATGTTTAGTCCTCATTAAGTACTTCCTGTCACTACTGCTGAGCAGGCAGTTCTATATTCACTTAGAATAACTAAAGTAATCTTTGGTAATTTTTCTAATAGCCAATAAAGAACCAAATCTTACACACCACCAGACAGCTTAAAAGCTAAGCTCTTTAATTGTTGTTCTTAATGTTCCATTTAATATTTTATTGCTGGATGCAGTCAGGAGGAAAACACTGGTTTATAATTTTCATTTTGAAGTGCATTTCATGGATTTCATTCTTACTGAATTGATTTTGTAAGAAAGTTGTTTCAAGCACTTTGTCCAGAATGCCTTAAATTAAATAACAATGTCGGGAAAAGATCCAGACTGATTAGTAGTCGTGGGGGTTCTCAAGGCTAAAACTCTGATATCTGAAAAGTTCTTTCTCACCATTATAACACCTTTAATGAAAGGATGGAAAGTATTTCAGTTTGGGTTTACTAGTGACTTTTGATAGGTGAAAAAAAATTTTAAAGCTTATTTGTGTTTTCTAAATATTTTTGAAAAAATCATTTTTTGATTTAGATTAGGGAAATGTATGTATATAGTCTCCCACCTACCTTTGAGTTTACAACGTGTTGTAGATTAATAAAATACAGTTTGGAATGTGGAAGCAAGGCACAAAGATAACTCAGAGATCAGTAGCAACTTCAGTCAACCTAGAGAAATATATATACCTGTTATTGACTGAATCATGTTCTCCTAAAATTCATATCTTGGGGCCCTAACCTCCAGTGTGACTGTATTTGGAAATAGGGCCTTTAAAGAGGTAGTTAAGGTTAAGTAAGGTAATAAAGGGGGAGCCCAAGTCCAATCTGACTCGTGTCCGAATAGGAAGAGGAAGAGACACCAGGGAGGTATATGTACAGAGAAAAGGACATCTGAAGACACAGCAAGAAAGTGACCATCTGCAAGCCAAGGAGATAAGACTTAGGAGAAACCAGACCTTCTGGAAATTTGATCTTAGACTTCCAGCTTCCAGAACTTTAAGAAAATAATTTGTTGTTTAAGTTATACAATCTGTGGTATATTGTCATGGCATCCCGAATATACTAATGCAATACCATACCAAGACAGAAAAATAGGTATTTTCCATAAAGATAATTTTAATTTACTAAAATATATGCATTTCAAAACACATTTATCCTAATTGTCTCTGATTGTGCTATTCAGAACTTTTTCATTAAATTTTAATGAAAATGTATCACTATAACAAGACATACTACCTTACATAATTTTCATGGCATTTAAATCATGAGTAAGCTAGGTTGAAATATATAAAAAGCACTGGCATTTAGAAAAATGTTAGGAAAAATATATTTCTGCCACTTTTTTGTGTTTCTAAATGAAAGATGCTATTACTTGCTATATACTAGCTTTTAACTTAAAAAAAAGTGACTAACAACTTGCCTGCCTATGTGCTATCTTCAAACTTGATTTTAGTCACCCTCCATTAAGCCAAGCAAACTGAGGAAGAGCTGAGTCTAATACCTTTCAAGAAAATTACAATTTTTTTGTCCATTTGGTTTAGGAATACCCATGCAAAGAAATTGTGACCAATACTGCATAGATTAAAAACTGCTGAGATTCCTCAAGAAAGGGATATTTTTGTCATTGCAGAGAACAAATGCACAAGGAAAAGTTATTCTTTCTCCTGCCACTCAGTGTGGTTGAGTAAGAACATGATTAATGAAACTGTGACACCCGTGTGTGAACATGAATGGACAAACTTAAATGTGAAATCCCATGGGTACTAGGGGACAGTGACGATATAGAAAGAATCTGGCCCTAGATGGCATTATCGAGTTGCTGAAATAACTGTGGCACTGCCTGACCTCCGGATTTGACATGATAGGAGAAAAACACAATCCTGAATTTTAAACAATTTTTACTTACTTTATTCTGCCACTCATACCCCAAATACCCTGTTAATAATAGCATGAATATATTCAAAATTTACTCTGTAACAAGACTAGTATGCATTACCTTAATTAGTCAATCCAAAGTGCCTATAAAATACAAAGTATTTTAGTCTTTCTCTTACAAATAAGGAACATGGAAACCAAAGTTTAGAAAGTTAAGAAATAAGATGCAGGTAAAAATCTAGCATAAACTCAAATGGCTCAGGCCATAGAGCTCCACTTTTGTTTGTTATCAAATTTATTCTTTATATTCTTCTATTATCTGGATATTGTCACATAAACAATGAGTTTGGTTTCTATACTTTCTAACTACTGATTGGGAATGATTACACTTAATTCAATCTGACAACATTTTTGGACAATTTACTACATGTAAATCATGTGGACAATAAAATAAATAAATAAATAAACCCTGTCCTCAGAAGATATTTAAAACTGAGATGAGAGAGAAGACAAATAAAATGTAGAGTGGTATAAGTTAGCGAATATTATTATAAAAATGTCCAATAATATGCAAAATGTGACATGAGCCTAGAGGTGGGAAGGATTAATTCTAACCTTGATGATGGATAAAATGATCAGATATGGATGGAAACATTGAATGCTACTGTTAAAGTCATAAGTTTTCAAAAGGTAAATTAGAATTTCACTTGCTGGTGAAGATAGAGTGACAAGGACCAGATTTACCCTCCCACCAGAAACAACTAAAAGAATGGGAAAAATATATGAAACAACAGTGCTTAATATATCAAACATCAGGAAATGAAGGACAGCTAGCTATCCCTGTAAAACCAGAAACAAATGAAGTGAGCTTTAGAAATGTCCCAGTTTATAGACTAGAAAAATTTTTTAGGATGCTGAACAATGGAGCCCAGAAATCTCCGTCAGGTGATGGGATGGGGCTTGAAGTCCATGCAAGCCAAGGCAGCTAAAGTAAACAGGACTGAGAACCACAGAAGAGAGAGATGCACAGACTTCAGGGGTTTGCAGAGAGTTGTTTTGAATAGTCCTTAGGTATTCTGGGGAATGTGATGAGTATATGTATTTGAAGAAACTCTCTAAGGCAGGGAAAAGGACCAACTAAGATAATTATACAAAACAGAACCACAGGAGACCGGAATAGTGCCAACAGCTAGAATAGAAAACTTCATAATTCAGGTAACATCAGAGTCCTAAAAAGAGCCTTGCCAAAGTAGTGCAGAAATTTAGTTCTAGACGAATGAAGTTTTGGGCCTAATAAATCTTAAATCAAGAATTAGAAAGATCCATTTGTTCCCAGTAAGTCTATCCAAGTCCTAGAAAAAAAAAAACTCAAGAATATCTATAGAAATATAAAACTACCAATACAAAATAAGGTTAAAATTCACATTGTCTGCATCCAATAACAATTAACAGGCATGCGAAGAAGCAGGGATATAAAATCCATAACGAGAAAAATCAATGAACTCAAACTGATCAGCAATAACACAGATGACAAAATTAGTAGACAGAGGCATTCAAAGAGGCATTAGAACTTTATTTTATATATTAAGGAAGATAAAGATGGAAGATATTTAGTAAATATATGGAAGATATAAAAATACTTAACGTACACTGCATGGGATTAAAACAGATAAACATTAAAGAAGAAAAGATTAGTCAATTTTAAGACATATTAAATGTTGGAAGATGATTCTTCATAGTTTCTCACATTATTGTATGTCTTTTGAGGTGAAGGCTTGATTGCCCTTTGTTCTGGACTATCTTTTCAAGGAAAATTCAAAGGTGAACAGATTTTGGAGATAGGGATAATTTTTCCCACTGGAAAAAATAGTAAATACAGTTGACACTTTAACAATACAGGTTTGAACTTCATGGGTCCACCTACATGCAGATTTTTTGATAAATATAGTACAGAACTGTAACTGTATTTTCTTTATGATTTTTTAATAACATTTTTTCTCTAGCTTACTTTATTGTAATGATACAGCATGAGATACATATAATATACAAAATATGTGTTAGTCCACTGTTTATGTTATTGTTATGGCTTCCAGTCAACAATAAACTATTAGTAGTTAGGTTTTGGGGAAGTCAAAATACACAGATTTTTGACTGCACTGGTGAAGGGTTGGTACCTACCACCCACATTGTTAAAGTAACAACTATATTTTGAACTTCATTCAGTATGCCCTGGGGAAATTCAGAGTTGGGTTCTGTCCACAAAAGATTCTGATAGGATTCTGAAAGATTCTGATAGAACAGGTGGTAGTGGCTCACACTTTTTTTTAAATAACATTATTGAGATATATATCACATACCAAACAATATACCCATTTAAAGTGTATAATTCAATGGTATTTAGTATATTCAGTATTTTTAGTATTTGGATCACTCCTAAAAGAAAACTCTCAACCCATTGGGACTCACTCCCTGTTTCCTCCAACTTTCCCCCACACCCACAACAGCTCTAAGGCACTAATCTACTTTCTGTCTGTGTAGATTTGCCTATCTGGACAGTTTGTTTAAATGGAATTATACATGTGTGGTCCTTTGTGACTGGCTTCTTTCATCTTTGTTGCAGCCTGACTCAGTACTTCATTCCTTCTTATGACTGAATAATATTCAACTGTATGGATATTTTGCTTATCCTTTCATCAGCTGATGGACATTTGGGTTGTTTGCACCATTTGACTATTAAGAATACTGCTGCTATGAACATTAGTGTACAAGGTTTAAGACAGTACAATCATATTGAGGGTATCTCTGTATTTATCGTTAGGACATTTGCAGCCTCTTTAAATTGCATGTTTTCTAATGTTTGATGTAGGAAATTAACATGTCACACTATTTTCTTCACATGGTTTCCTCTCTATAGATTTAAAAAACATACTTCGTCCTTCAACTGCTCTATTTAAATAAGGCATATTATCATTAATTAGCTCTCTGTTAAGCAACTTAATCTAGTTAAAATATTTTTAAAATATATTTTAAACAGAGCAAGCTGCATAAATTAAGAGCTCCATTCACCACATATATTGGCCACAGAGGTATTAAAAGTTTTCATCCAGACCATTGTCTGGAGTGCCTCTATTAGTGACATGGGACAGATGGTGAGAAGAAACACATGACATAGGTATTCTACATTTTTTAGAAAAATAGAAAATGCTAAATTTGGCATTTTCAGAATCACTTTAAATCTAACATATATTTAATGATTGCTGAATATAAAACATAATTCCATGGGCTGGAGTGAGTAAGATAAATCAAATATGGTCCCTGACCTCATACAGTATCATGATACAGTGCAGCAAATATGCATGCATAAAATGAGATAGCCAGTTGATTGAAAGGCAGAAAGGAAGTATGAATGTAGATTGAATATGATAGTATTGAAATTCATGATTATAAGCCTGATATTGGGCCTAAAAATATAGTGTCCTGTATTTCCTAATGGGGAAAGTTAATCTTTCATTATCAGTGTTTTTCAGAAATAATTGTGAAAATGGTAACAAGATATATACATTTATACATATATACATATATGTGTGTATATATATACATATATATACTTTATATGTGTATGTCTTTTCCCTTTATCCTTCTCCTTTGATGATAGCTCCTCTACCTCCTCCCTTTTCTTCTTCTTTTTCTCTTCCTCCTCCTTTTCCTTCTTATTTATTTTTTCCCAAATAGTGTTTTTCAAAGTAGAGGGTACTCTTGTGTTAGAAGATAGAAGAGCACATTGGATCAATGAAGCTATTTTAAATTCCATCCTAGAGACATGATCAATGCACAAGAGTCCTCAGTGGTTTGGAAAAATCTTATAAAGGCTTTGAAAACTTGGGTGGCCAGATAATCATTCAATGCAATATATGAACAATTACCATATATAGTAAAGGCTGTGGATATTCAATTTAGAAAGTACTGATGCATAGAAGTCTCCACCAATATGGATAACACAGACAGGGTGGAATATAAAAACATGACTTACCAGAATGATCACTCTCATTAAAAACTTTCCATTTACTCTGTTTTCTATGCCTGTTGCCCAGAATCTCTATGAATTGCAAGGATTGTGTGTTCTTTTAGAACAATAGCATGAGGTGGGACAACTACATCTACCTAAAGAATATTTTAGAATTTTGTGACCACGTTTTCAATTAACATCATTTGGAGGGCGATATTGCTAGACACCTTGCAATGATCATGGCTGACTATCTTAAAAAGGATCATCAATCATGTGTGAAATATTGCTTATTAAGACTAGAAAATGACAGTAATTCATATATAAAAGTCAAGTATTTTTTGTGCAACTTTAATAAATAAATGGAATTTTCCAAGAATACAACTAAAATCAAGGGTAGCTTGTACAGTTGACCCTTCAACAACACGAGTTTGGACTGTGCACGTCCACTTATGAATGGATTTTTTTTATAAATACAGTATGGTGTACAGATAAGTGGGTTTTTTTATCTTCCTTAGGACTTTCTTAATAACATTTTGTTTTCTCTAGCTTATTTTATTCTAAGAATATAGTATATAATACATATAACTTAAAATAGTGTTAGTTAACTGTTTATGCTATCAATAACGCTTCTAGTCAATAGTAGGCTATTAGTAGTTAAGTTTTGAGGATTCAAAAGTTATATGTAGATTTTTGACTGCTCAGGGGGTTGGCTCCCTAACTCCCACATTGTTCAAAAATCAACTATATATTTACTGCCCTTTCTAAAAGATTTGAGTTTCCTAACCTTCTGTAATGTAATCCACTGTGTGTGCAGTCTTTCCTTTTCTCTGTTACCCTTAGAGTACTGGGGCTTGGGGAATCAGTAAAAATGCTGTTACATGGGCCACTGCTATTTCTGTTAAAATAAAGATTTTTTTGTTCTTAATCCAGGAGTCTTGTGTTTTCCACCACCATCATTATACTGTGCCAGATTAAATTGTAAACTTGCAAGTGGAGTAAAATTTCACACCTTTCACAGTTTTAGACAGTTATGGTGCTGAGGATAAGAAGACAGGAGGCTGAAGGAAACATAAATTTCCAAAACAGGAAGGATAGGGGCCTTGGAGAGCAGTCATTGCTATTTGAAGGAAATTCATGAAAATTGACAGTAAACATGTTAATCAAATAATATTAGCAAACAGTATTGCCTATTAAAAGAAGGGATTGGCGAAGTAGTCACAGATTGAGTACTGGAAAGAATGTTTAAAGACCTGATCTTCAGGTTGAGTGGACTTCCTTGCTAGCTTGGTGTGCTGCCTCAGGCCCAACTTTTCATGATAACTTATCTTAGAGTCATCCTGAATGGGCAGAGGTTCCTTCCCCCTTTCAGTATTTCAGTCAGTAGTTTCAGAGATATATCTACACTAAATGTGAAAGGAAGAAAATTTGTGGTCACTATAGACACCAGGTTCTTCATTAGAAACTTGGTTGGTTCATTTGGGAGATGAAGAGGTAGAGAATGTAATGCTTATTAAGGAAGAAAGGGTCATCTTATTATTCAACCCCTTCCATATTCCATTTTGCCACTACAGATCTATATGTTCCAGGAAATGAAACCATCCCAGAATTTCTTACATTCAATACTGACTGCTATAATGCAACTTTGTCCCCCTGGACAAACTTTTCCTGACACAGACATACTTCTGTGGGAAACCATGGATAAGACATTGACTAGTATTCAGTTGCTTACTGACCCAAACTGAGTTTTCAGTGCTAATGAAGATGACTCACTGGAGAATGAAAAACTGACCCAAAGGAATATAGAAAAATCTTTGCATTTATTTCTACTGCTATGGAAAATTCACTTGGTTTTTAGATGAAGAAATAATGTCTGAAGTGTTTATAAATTTGATGAAAGCTGTAAACTCATATAGCTAAGATGCTCTTTGAAACCAAAGTACAAGAAACATGAAACAATTATGTAATCAAATTGTTTAAAAACAATGATAAAAAAAATTTTAAAGCAGCTACCGAGAAAGAAACATCGGATACTAAGGAACAAAAAGGGATAAAAGCAGAGTTTTCACTGAAGACAATGTAAGATAGAAGACTTACGTGCTTAAGCATGTTCTATTGAACAACATGCTTAAACTATTGAAGTAGAAACAAACATCAGTCAACTTTGAATGCATTACCCAGGAAAAATAATTTCAAAAACAAAAGTGAAATAAATACTTTTTCAGACATACAAAGACCAAAAGTTTTCATCACCACTAGACCTCAACTACAAGAAATAAAGGAATTTCTACATTCATATGGAATATTATGCTTGTCATACTTGATGGAATTCTGGATCTGTACAAAAGAATGGAGAGCACCAGAAAATCTTAAGACATAGATAAATATAAAAGTTTTATTTTTTTAAGATTTTGTTTATTTATTTGACAGAAAGAGAGAGCATGCACAAGCGGGGGCGGGGGAGGGGGAGTGGCAGGCAGAGGGAGAGACAGGCTCTCCGCTGAGCAGGGAGTCCCATGCGGGGCTCCATCCCAGGAATCTGGGATCATGACCTGAGCCGAAGGCAGACATTTAACCCACTGAGCCACCCAGGTGCCCCAATATAAAGGTATTAAAATTTAATCTTTTTAAGCAACAATGAACTACTTAAATAAAAAGTAATAATATTGCATATATATTGGTTAAATAATGTGACAAAAATGCACAGTCTGAGAAAGGAGAAATAGTTGTGTACCATTTTAGTGTTCTTATATATGTACTATTATATATATCACTTAAAATTAGACTGAGATAAAATAGTGATAGTTCTATAAATATACACAAAAATAACACAAAATAATAATAGTTAATGCATCAGAGAAAAATAAAATAGGATCATACAAAATATGTATTTCTTCCAAAACAACAAAAAAAAGTACGAAAACATATTGGACAAATAGAAACCAAAAAGCAAGATAGTAGATTTAAAACCAATTATATCAGTAATCATTAAATATAAATGGTATGTACATGTTATTAAAAGGAAGAGATTGTCAGATTGGATAAGAATGTAGTTTCAACTATACATTGCCTACATAAAGCTTACCATATAAAAATTCAAAGGTTAAAATAAAAGATTGGGGGGGAAATGTACCTTGCTAATGCTAAACAAAAAGATGGAGTGGCTTTATTAATATCAGAGAAAGTATATTTAAGAGCAGAATATTACAAACTAAATGAAAAATGACCAGGGGGTCAATTCATTTGAGACCATTGAAGAGCAGGTGTAATACTACAAAGGAAAATATCAGCTTCTCTACTTTAATAAAATGTGATTAGAGAGGCTATATACATCCTTCCCAAACCTGAGAAAACTATAGGTCTGTGATCAATATTTAAGAAATTCAAAGACCTACACATAGATCCTATAAAATAATAAGAAAGTCTGAGCTTGTAAGGATAAGAAAAGCAAAGTTAGCCATTAAAAAAAATAATTGCTAGATTTAATCCCACTGTAAATATCTGTATCACTAATATTACTATTCATTATTTGTGATCAACTATCATCTGATCATATTAAAAGTAAAAGGAGGATTTATTTGACACAAGTTGTAGAGAGAAACCATATTATTGGAAATCTGATCAAATCATTTTAGTGATTATTTTGTCCAGGTCAAGTTAATGATTTCATTTCTACAAAAAATAAGCTGGAATAGTTGTGTTCTTGGAAGTCAGTTTTTCTTCCTAACACTGGCTCTCAAATTACTGAATTTGTCACAAGGGCAAATATATGGATTAAACCTTGAGAATTTAATCTACACTAGTTATTGGAAAAATAAAATATCCACATTCTTCATAGGATTTGTCTTTACAGAAATCAGAAACAATGTTTTAAAATATGTATAATAAACATTATAAATTGTTTGATTAGCAATAAAGTAATTGATAATGCCTTTGGAGTTGTTTTTGTCAATTTTTTTCTATTTTGTAATTTATGACCATGATATAATAGGAAGGGAAAATTCTGGAATGTTGAAATAATATTAAAAGATGCTATTGGGGATTATTTTAGCTAGCTTATGGTAGGTTATGCAGTATAAAAACAATCTCGGGGCGCCTGGGTGGCTTAGTTGTTAAGCGTCTGCCTTTGGCTCAGGTCATGATCTCAGGGTCCTGGGATCAAACCCCACATTGGGCTCCCTGCTCCGCGGGAAGCCTGCTTCTCCCTCTCCCACTCCCCCTGATTGTGTTACCCCTCTCGCTGTGTCTCTCTCTGTCAAATAAATAAAATCTTAAAAAAAAAAATCTCAACACTCCAATGCTTTCATCACCAAATATTTCTTGCTCATTTCACAAGAGGTTTTCTGTTTAATTATGCCTCTTCTAGACTCTGCTGGCTCTGTGAGCTCACCTGAGTTAAGCTTGATCTGGCACAACGTTATCTTCTCTTTTCATGATATAAAAGATAAGAAAAGCCACTACTTCAGAAATCTTGCTCTAATGGTAGAGGGTCAGAACAAGAAGGGTGAGCTGAAATACATGATACTTCTTAAGATTTATCCAAAAGTGACTCTTTGTCACTTTGCCTCACAATCCATTGGTCAAAAAAAAAAAAAAGGGGGGATGAGTGTAACTCCAATTAGAAGTAAGTGAAGAGTCAGGGAGGATATTGCAATTAGTTACAGGAATATTATAGACTTTAATAAATATTACTTGTTTTAAAATAAATATTACTTGTTTTACTTGTATTTAAAAAATACAACTTTAAAGAAATTAGAAAAAGATGCCTTCTGATGATTCATCAAATAAATTTTAATCCTCAGTTTGCATATTTATTCAATATTGTAGACATATGTATAATCCGTACACTGTCTTTGTTGAAAATACTGGGATTTTGGTAAAATATATTAGAAGATAAAGGTGAATAATAAGAATATTGGAAAAATTAAAAGGTAGTCATAACAAGAGAAGTCTAGACAAAAATGACTAAGAGTATGATAAAATCAATAGGAGAACCAATACAACGCAACTAAATGTCCAGGGTATAGCCCATGAGTAAAAGAAGAATGGATGGAAGAGAAAGCCTTTACATTGCTTTATTAGGAAGCTCAGGAAAACTTTTTCCACATAATTTTGAGTTCAGGGCATACTTTAAGAGGGAAAAGTTAGATAACAACAAAATTTTAAGGCAGGCAGAGTTTATACTCTCCAACAAAACAAATCAATTAAACAACTATTGAGCAATCATAATATGTTAGAATTTTATTAAATGCTGTGGGTAGAAAGATTAAAAGAACTTATCTGCTTAATTTACAAATGTATGCTTCTCATACATTCATGTAATCTATGAATCTCATACATTAGGTGCAAAAGATGAGGAGAAAAAAATTATAACATATAAAAATCATGAAAAATTGTATTTCAAATTAGCAGTTTATTCTGGTTTTCTATAGATTTAGATGGTATGGAATTGATTTTCCTTCCCAGTGTGCAAATGTAGCATGTAAAGCCATTAGACTGATTGCCTTTAAATTATTTTGCTTATGTAGGCAATAACTGAAACCATCTTAATTCTCAAATTTACTTATAAAAATACTTAAAAATGTTCTTTTACTCATGTCTTTATAGAATCTACTTACACTTCCAAATACATTATTTGTGCATTTTAAAGTAAACTTATACAAAAAAACCTCCAAATAATAACTATTATATTTAAGTATAAGAATAGCCTCTTCTTTGTAAGAATGTAAGGGACAAAATTGGAAATTATTTCTGTTCTGGCTTCTGCATCAGATCCCATTTTGTGTCTCATGGAAATGCAAACTGGAATGTTATCTCAGATCAGGGTATCTATTAATAAGTTCTGAGAATTCTTAATCTCAAAGTTGTTGCTCAAATATCACTAACTAATTACAATTATTCTCAACTGCAGAAAACATTAATACATTCATTTCAGTCTACTACCATGGTTCTCAGCTGGGAAGAGTATGATTTTGCCAAGCCCCCGAGGGGACGCTTGACAATGTCTGGAAACAATTTTGGTTGCCATAGCATGTGGGTGCTGAGGAGTACTGTCATCTAGTGGTTGGAGTCCATGGATGTGGCTAAATATCCTACAGTGCAAGAGGGCAACACCCAACAACAAAGAATTATCTGGCCTTGAGTAACACTATTGTCCAGGTTGAGAAACCCTGACAGACTAACATCCCTTATCTAAGTTCTGCTCTTTAAATGTATTATTCCCTTGTTTGTGCTCAACTAGACAATGATGTTTTTTATATGTCTTTCTAGCCATTCCATTCCTTAGTCTTTGATCCACATCATACATTTCTTCATCACATTGATAGGTTCTGCTATTTAGTTTTAACATAACTCCCTTGCCTGATGACTCTATATGGCTAAAATACTTACTTTGTGTGATTAAAACACTTTATGATTATTGAATAATATTATTACTGAATAATATATGCCCATTGCAAAAAATAAAGAAAAAAATGAAATACTTTACTAATTATAGAGAGTCAAATGTATTCCAGACACTGTTCTAAGGGCTTGAATGCATTTTTTTACCACACTATGAAATGTGTCCTATTGCTCTCATTAAAGTTTTGATAATGAAGAAACTAAGGCACAGTATTGAATAATCAGCAATCCTGTATTTAATCCCAAGTAATTTACCTTTAGACTAATTTAGTTTATTAATTGAAGATAATCACAGTTAATCAATCTCTCTCTCTCTCTCTCTCTCTCTCTCTCTTTCTCATATGCTGTCTCTTAGGTTGAACAGTGTGAAGGTGATGCCATTTGAGCATACGAACTATTTCATGTAGTTCAACATAATGTAGTCTTTCATACTTCAAAAGTGGTATATCATAGACATATTTCTGTAATTTTTTATCGTGTTTTTAGCATGAGCGTTTTCTTTGTTGACAACACGTTTCTAACAATAATGGCAATATAATATTATATATATTGAATCATCACCAAGCATAATTAACCATAAATCCTCGACTGTATGACATTTAATTCCAATTTTTTTCTAGTCTAATTTTTAACAGTAAAATTGCAATGGGGATGCTTTAACATAAAGTTTTTTAGGACTTCCATAAATATAGTTCAAAGAACAGAATTATTGACATTCATTGATTGTTTAACTTCCTTAAAGGCATGAATAGTAAAAACACTTAATTTTAGTGTAGTGTGGGTATGCAAGTTTCTTGTCAATTCTGGAAACTATTTTTTTTTACTCCTTGTAATTTTTTCATCAAAAATAATATGTTGATTTTCAAGCCCTTTTAAATAAGATATAGACAGAATAAAGTATGGTTTACATGCTAAATATTGAAACCAATTATAAAGCTAAAATATTTATGACATTAAACATTTAAATACATTGTTAGAAAGCTCAAAATCAGAACATAACATTTTAAAACTGGAATTTTATATTGAACTTTAATAGAAGCTCAATATGGAATATAAAACCAGTGCTGATAGAATGGAATTGTTAAGTGCTAAACTTTCATGAACACAATGACTGGCTTTACATTTTTTAATATTAAAAAATGTTTAGTGTGGTAAAATATGTATTCATATATATTATTTACACAAAAAGTGAATGTTCATTAATATCTCTGCTTTTTTTCCACTAACTTTTGTTTTATATTTTTTGATTACTCAAATTTCTGGCCTTTTTCATCAGCTGAACCTTTTCAAAAATTAAACTATTATTTTTCAACTCCAAACACGTGAAAGTCATCTCATATACTCTACAATTTGATGCTATGCTCAAATGTTAACAAAACATATTTACCTTTGTCAGTTGAGTCCCTCTTGGTTTCCACTGATAACAAGGCACTAAATGCTGGGGTGGGGGAGGCTGGGAGGGGGACATAGAATTCTGTGCTGTTCCTGTCTTCTTTATCTCATCAAAATCACTATACCATTTGTATATTTTCTTTGCAGAAATCTCTATTCAAACCTTTAGCCCATTTTCTATTTGGGTTATTTGTTTTTTGCTATTGAAGTTTGGGAGTTTGTTACTCATTTTGGAAATTAGCCCCTTATCTGATATATGGTCTGCAAATCCTTTTGTCCCATTCTGTAGGTTGCTCAGTCACTCTGTTGATTGTTTGAATTTGCTAATCAATGAACATAAGGTTTCAATTATGCAAGATGAATAAGCTCTTTAGATCCGCTGTACAACATTGTGCTTATAGTTAACAGTACTGTACTAAAAATTTGTTAAGAGATAGATCTCATGTTAAGTGCTTTTACTACAATAAAATAAAATAAATTTTAAAAAGTATCATACCCAGAAATGACAAATGATTCAAATGTTAAACTTCCCTACAAGAATGTACATGATATAACCATATTACAAATCCCCTCTCCTTCCTGTTGATGGATTCTCAACCCCAGGGGTCCCCAACTTCGAAGCCCTGACATACCAATTCCAATCAGACAGTGCTCCCTCTCCAAAGATCTGAGTCTCCATTCCACAAATATTAATTGATCTACAACTTTGTCTTATTTATTGTTCTAAATTCCTGGCATAGATGTATCAGTAAAATAAACAGAAAACAGCAAAGATCACTATCTTGATCTTACTTACATTTTAGGAGAGGACAGACAACAGATCTTAGATATAGAAAATAAGTGAATTATACAGTATTTTAGAAAACAATACATTCTATGAAAAAACAATAGAGCATGGAATGAGGTATTGGGAAAACCAAATGTTTAGGGCAGATGGAAGAGTTGACACTTGCGATTTTAAATAACATGGAGGATTGGGTTTTGTTGTAATGCAATTCTTTAGGAAAGGCTTGAAAGAAATGAAGTTACCAGCATCATATCTGTGAAAAGATCACTGCAGGCAAAGAAGGCAACTAGTGTAAAAGACTTAAGGTGGGAGTGTGTTTTGTGTGGCAAAAGAATAAGGAGAACAATGTGGCTGGAACAGAGAAAGTAGTAAGAGTCCAGAAGGGTATAATAATCGGGATGGAGATTGAAGCCAGATTACGTAGGACCCTAAATGACTTGAATTTGAGTAGAATCATTTTTATTTCTCTGTTGAAAATAGACTGTAGGAAAGCAATAACAGAATAGATTAGTATTGTGACAAGGAGCATGGCACATTTCACTGCCTAACCCTACCTATGGCTTGTAATGAAGGGAGAACCGAATTAAAGTGATTTTACAACTCCTAAAAGAAAATTATTGAAATAACTCAAGTCAGACTTCATGATGTCTTGACTCATAGTGGCAGTAGTGTTGACAGTCAGAAGTGGTTTGATTCTGGATATGTTGTAACAATAGAACCAGCAATATTTCTTAATATATTGCATATGGATGATGAGAAGAAATAGAAGAGTTGTGAATGACTCCAAGGCATTTGGCCCAGATAACTGGAAGGATGGAGTTATTGTTCACTGTGATAGGAATGGATGCTTAAGAGCCAGTTTGGATGGAAAATTAAAAGTTCAGTTTTGATGTGTGGTGTTTTAGAAGGTTTGTTATTCATCCAAGTAGAAGTATCAAGCAGATAGTTGTATTTGTGAGTATGGTGTTCAGGAAAAACAAATCTACACTGGAAATATAAACCTGGAAGATACTGATACACAAATGATACTTAAGATCAGAAAATTTAATGGGGATGCCTGGGTGGCACAGTCAGTTAAGTGTCCAACTCTTCTTTTTGGCTCAAGTTGAGATCTCAGGGTTGTAAGATTGAGCCCCGAGTCTGGCTTAAAATTCTCTCTCCCTCTCCTTATGCCTCCCTCCGCCCTGGGCCTTGCTCTCTCTCTCTGTGTCTCTCAAATAAATAAATAAATCTTAAAAAAAAAAAAAAGAAAATTTAACAGAATTAGTGTAGACAGAGAAGAGAAAAGGGCATCTCCAAGATTAAAAGGTGAGGGGGAAGGAGGCAGACTAAGAAAATAATTAAATATGTATTTAACTTGAATAAGTATGGAAAACAGCATAAAATAAGGTTAAAAGTTTATAGGATCAATGGATTGCAATGCCATTAATATGGGAAATAGATGCAATTGA
This sequence comes from Callorhinus ursinus, assembly GCF_003265705.2. NCBI lineage: Eukaryota > Metazoa > Chordata > Mammalia > Carnivora > Otariidae > Callorhinus > Callorhinus ursinus. Next base: position 72,855,142 of record NW_027397065.1, on the reverse strand, counting down.
CTTATGAAAGCAAAGCAGTTGGAAAACATAAGAAATTTTGATCAGAGAGTAGGACACATACAATTGACACAAATGTAGGCATCCTATGTAATTTTGAAAGTATAGGAAAAATCTTTTTAAACTCAGAAATAGTCTAAGAGATAAAATCTCCTAAATATGACTGGCATTCCTGTTTTTTCTTTAAAATAATAAGAAAGTGGATGGATGGCATGATGTTCTAATATAATAAAGGATAGGTTATATATCAGTGTAATTTATATATTTCTCAAATGTTATTCCAAAGGTGGAGTAGCCTATTTGAAGTTGCAAATTGGCAACTGATGGATAGCTTTCTACAATAGCATTATTATGTTTTGAAGAATTGGGGTGAAAAAAACTTCATGAAAATGAACAAAATAATATGTTCATTTTCTCCAAACTCTTTATTCTCTAGCATAATAGACTGCTCAAATTCTGTCCTCATAATATCTAATAAAATGAACTGAAAATAGAACAAATTAAAAGTAAGCATGGTATTAGAATTTTGAGTGTTAACTGTGGAGGGCTCACATTATAAGTTACATGTGCATACATACAATGTGAAAATGATATCCTTCATATGGAATATATTATATAAATTATATGGACTATGATAATTATAACATATTTCTAATATATTTATCTATAGTATAATGTGTATTTAGAATGTACTTATCTGTAACATATAAATATGGTATAAATGTCTGTGTGTATAAGAGTTTATTCAAATAGACATGAAATGAAGTATCTCTATAAAAACATAAACTTTGGAAATTCCTCCACAAAATAAGAAGTTAAGAAAATGTTAAGAAGAGATAGAATACATTAAAATCATAATCTTTAAAATAAGGTAGATATCTTATGATTCAGTACTGCTAATCCTAAATAAATAGCCCTAACCCAGAACATAAAAATAAAAGAAACAGTGAACTGCTTGTCATAACACTTTTAAAATCCTGATAGTAAACTGGAAAATAGTAGTGAAAAAAAGTTCAGGACAATATTATTTATTATTTTTTTTTAAATCCAAAGTCATATATTAGCAAAATACTAAAAGATGATTTATTATTATTGTAGATTAATAGCAGTTCTACACTTTTCCTTCTATTCATCGCTTCAAAATTTGACTTCAAGATTTTGTCCTCAAAGTGTAGAGTCCATTTTCTCATCTCTTGAATCTGAGCTAACCTTGTGATTTACTTTGACTAATGCAATATGGTAGGAAAGATGTAATATTTCTGAACCCAGGCCTCAAGAGGACTGTGTGCTTCCAGTCTCTTTTTTAGACCCTTTCTCCACCGTGAGCAAAAGCCAGACTCGCTTGCTAGAAAGTAAGATAACATAAAATGAGCTAAGTCACTCTGGTTGCCCAGCCAAACTCCACACATGTGAGAAGGTACACCCTACATTAGCAAAGTTAACTCTTTGACCCTCAGGTTTCATGAATCAACTGAACCCAACTCAGATCAAAAGAAGAGCCCAACTAACCCATAGATTTGTGGGTAATACACATAAAAGGTTATTATGGCTAATTTGTGTTATTTTTTTCTGTTGTTTGTTATAGTAAAATATACATAAAGTAAAATTAAGCATTTTAAACATTTAAGTCTATAATTATGTGGCATCAAGTACATTCACATTATTATGTGATTCTTACCCTACCCAATTCCAGAACATTTTTATCATCCAAATTACTAAACAATACTTCCCCAAACCTCCCAACTCCTATTATATATTCTACTGTCTAAGAATTTGACTATTTTAGATACCTCATGTAAATTGAAGTATACACTTGTTGTCCTTATTTGGATGGCTTATTTCACAGAACATAATATTTCAAAGTTCATCCATGTTGCAGCATGTATAAGAATTTATTTCTTCTTAAAGTCTGAATAACATTCCATAGTATGTATATATAATATTTTGATTATCTGTTCATCTGCCAATGGATAGTTGGGGTATTTTCACCTTTTGGCTGCTGTGAATAATGCTACTATAAATACTGGTGTACAGATATCTGCTTAAATCGCTACGATCTTTTGGGCATATACTTGCTGGATCATTTAGTAATTCTATATTTATTATTTTGAGGAAATGCCATACTAGTTACATTCCCATCAGAAATGCAGAGGCATTCCAATTTCTCCACATCCTTAATAAACTCATTTTCTGTTTTTTTTTTTTTTTTTTTTTTGTGATATTAGCCAGCCAAATTGGTATTTTGAAACTTATTAACACTTGTTTTGTTACCTAGCTTATGGTCTATACTAGGGAATGTTCCATATGCACTGGAGAAAATGTGTACTCTACTTTTGTTGGGTGGGATGTTCTGTATGTCTGTTAGGCACAATCATCTTACAGTGTTATTCAAATCCTCTATTTGCTTCTTGCTTTTCTATCTGTTCTCTCCATTATTGAATGTCAAGTATTGAAGCCTCCAACTTTTATTATAAAAACTTTTTCCCCCTGAATTATGTCAAAGTTTGCTCCATGCATTTTAGAGCTCTGGTGTTAGGTGCATGTTTGTAATTGTTATATATTCTTGATGAATATTGCAACCATTCCCATTTAGTGGACAAAATAAATTAAATTCACTTTTTCAGTGGCCCTATTCTATATTATAACTGATATCTTAGTCATCAAAACAATGAGACATGCAATTTTTTTAAAAACGATAGAAAATTAGAAACAAAAAAAAAGCTGCAGTTTACAGAAAATGCGAGGACTAACACAGTGTCTTGTCAAGGTTATTAGACACCAGTATTAAAAATTTCTTGAAGAGTAAAAAGGAGTGGAATCCAAATTGCTGGTAGAGATCAGCTCTTCCTTTATAATAGGAGTGAAGAGAGTTAGATGAGTATGAATGTAGTGAAATTTATATGATTGGAAACAAGGAGATTTGGAAATTACTGAAGTCTTTTATTTTTCTTATGAGGCTGTATGCTATGAGTCAGAGTGAAAATCTGGGGAAATAGAAGTTGGATAAAACTAAAGGGCATTTGAAAACTTACCATGGGAAGGCCTAGCCAGATAGACAGTAGGCATGATTATCGAAGTTGTAGGACAATTTAAGTGTGCCTATTCTGAGTTTATAGTATAAAACATCAAAATTTTGGGGTGACTTTTTATAGCAATATTAAATTGTTTGAATATAAGCACAGGTAAAGACTTGGAATCATCCAGACTTAAAATCTTTCAGGCAAAATTTGAGAAAAAGACAGAGAGAATAAGAATTTTGTATATCAATAGAAGAACTAAAATGATGGACAAGAAATGCTAAAATAAATTAGAAAAAAAATGAAGACAGAGTGGAAATACAGTAGAAATGCCAATGAGTTGAAATATCTTGAGGTCAAAAGGTCATTATACTACGTATAGTTGAACATGCGTGGTGAAAAAAAGGGCAAAGCTTCAGTTAGCAATGTTGTATGTCTAACAGTGGCATGTGCTGGGGTAAATATGTGTGTGTTTGACTGTAGTATATGATCATAAAACATTAGCAATATTCCTCTTAAAAACAGGAAAAATCATACTACCCACTCTTGGAACTCTGTTGGATATTGTATTGAATATCCTAGGAGATCATTAAAATAAGTAAATTATGATTAAATGATAAAAATTAACACATAAAACCCTCATTATATTTGTGATTTTATCCATTGAAACTGAGCATTTTTTTTTCTCTTTAGAAATAATAATAAAAGTGGTGCCTGTGTGGCTCAGTTGGTTAAGCATCTGACTTCGGCTCGGGTCATGATCTCAGGGTCCTGGGATTGAGTCCCATGTCGGGCTCTCTGCTCAGCAGAAGTCTTCTTCTCCCTCTCACTTGCCTTCTGTGCTCTCACTCTCTCTCTCTCTCTCAAATAAATAAATAAAATATTTTTTTAAAAAAGGAAAATAAATAATAAGAGAGTTCAGCCAAGAGGTTGGATATATAACAAGTGCACTAGGAAAAGGTGAAATTTCTCATTTGTCCCAGGACTAGACTGTGTGCTTTTAGAGTTCCCTTTACCTCCCAATAAATAAAGACCTACATTTTCATGCCTGTATTTTCTAGATATTTGTGCCAATTGCATGCTAATTCTAAACCAAACATTATCTCTTATTTGATATTGAGAAGATTGTTTTGTTTGTGACTTTCAAAAAATTTAGAATAAGGTAAGTCAATAGAAGTACCTTTTTCCAGGTATTTTTATTTTAGGGCAATAACTGTAATGCAATTATGTGTAGGGAATATTTAAAATAATTGTATGTTACTGTTTATTAGAATACTTCTCCATCCTTTAATTTCATTTCCATTAATTACTTTAATATGTCTTATGATTTATGTTAATCATGATTAGCTGTTGAATTAACGAGTGATTCAAATGTATAATATAGACAGTTCTGTAAGTCAATAATGATGTTTAGTAATGATGCAAATATTTGTTCAATGAGTGAATTTCAAGGTAAAACACTTACTTTGAAATGATGAAAATGATTTTGGCAGAATCTTTGGTAAGTAATAGAGACTTATCTTGAAATATTACATTTTTCATTTCCTTCCCTATTATTAAAATGTGATTTACCACAAGGAAACATCTGTTTAGAAAATCAAAATAATATAAGTAATCAACTTCCTTTTATATTCAACTTCCATCCAGCTGTATCACATTATGGAAGCATTTCATAAAGAACATGATGATATCATGAATTTGTCTACCTAAACCTTTAGGGCAAACTTGTCTCCTTTTTCCTTTTTTTTTTTTTCCTGTTATTTCAAAAGATTTTCAAATTGGGAATATTATTTGGAAAAGATTTACTACATTAATCTATGAATTCTAATTTTATATAATGTTATAAAGAAGACACTTCTAGTTTATAGTATATAACAGGATTATACAACTCTAAGTTTAGGCTTAAAAATTCCTAAAACCTCATGCAGAAGAATAAACTGGACCATTTCCTTACATCACACACAAAAATAGACTCCAAATGGCTGAAAGACCTCGATGTGAGACAGAGTCCATCCAAATCCTAAAGGAGAACACAAGCAGCAACCTCTTCGACCTCAGGTGCAGCAACTTCTTCCTAGAAACATCGCCAAAGGCAAGGGAAGCAAGGGCAAAAATGAACTATTGGGATTTCATCAAGATAAAAAGCTTTTGCACAGCAAAGAAAACAGTCCACAAAACCAAAAGACAACCGACAGAATGGGAGAAGATATTTGCAAATGACATATCAAAAAAAGGGCTAGTATCCAAAATGTATAAAGAACTTATCAAACTCAACACCCAAAGAACAAATAATCCAATCAAGAAATGTGCAGAAGACATGAACAGACATTTTTCCAAAGAAGACATCCAAATGACCAACAGACACATGAAAAAGTGCTCAACATCGCTCGGCATCAGGGAAATCCAAATCAAAACCTCAATGAGATACCACCTCACACCAGTCAGAATGGCTAAAATTAACAAGTCAGGAAACGACAGATGTTGACAGGGATGTGGAGAATGGGGAACCCTCCTACACTGTTGGTGGGAATGCAAGCTGGTGCAGCCACTCTGGAAAACAGTATGGAAGCTCCTCAAACAGTTGAAAATAGAGCTACCATACGATCTAGCAATTGCACTACTGGGTATTTACCCCAAAGATACAAATGTAGGGACCCGAAGGGGTACATGCACCCCAATGTTTATAGCAGCAATGTCCACAATAGCCAAACTGTGGAAGGAGCCAAGATGTCCATCGACAGATGAATGGATAAAGAAGATGTGGTATATATACACAATGGAATATTATGCAGCCACCAAAAGGAATGAGATCTTGCCATTTGCAATGACGTGGATGGAACTGGAGGGTGTTATGCTGAGTGAAATAAGTCAATCAGAGAAAGATATGTATCATATGACCTCACTGATATGAGGAATTCTTAATCTCAGGAAACAAACTGAGGGTTGCTGGAGTGGTGGGGGGTGGGAGGGAGGGGGTGGCTGGGTGATAGACATTGGGGAGTGTATGTGCTATGGTGAGCGTTGTGAATTGTGCAATACTGTTGAATCATAGATCTCTACCTCTGAAACAAATAAAACAATATATGTTAATAAAAAAAAAGATAGCAGGAGGGGAAGAATGAAGGGGGGGAAATTGGAAGGGGAGACAAACCATGAGAGATGATGGACTCTGAAAAACAAACTGAGGGTTCTAGAGGGGAGGGGTGTGGGGGGATAGGTTAGCCTGGTGATGGGTATTAAAGCGGGCACGTTCTGCGTGGAGTACTGGGTATTATGCACAAACAATGAATGATGGAACACTACATCAAAAACTAGTGATGTATGGTGATTAGCATAACAATAAAAAATTTAAAGAGAAAAAAAAACCACTAGAAACAAAAATGCAGGAAACAAAAGAAAATGATAGTCTCTCCCCTTTCTACTCCCTAATTACTAAAGACTGACCCAAATTATAGAGGTACCCATAGCTTGGGAGATTGTAGCCAACGATGTAATGGGTCTTACACCTGCCAAACAGAGGGAAGTGAGGCCGAATTTCCATCTCTACAGAGTCGTCCAAAATAAGGAGGTGGCTGGTGGAAACATTGCCAATCTTGTCCTGGTAATAAACGTCCTGGGCAGCGGCAGGGAGAATGGTCTGCAAGAGAGGGGACACACCTTCTAAAGCCCCCAGACACTTACTCACAGGAGATGATCCTAAAGACAGAAAAGACTTTCTGCACCAAGAGCCTCCCCATAGCACTATCTAAGTAAAACAGTCCCCAGACTGGGAACAACCCAAAAAGAAGTCTTAACTAGCCCCCCCCCCCACCCAAGGCTTCAAAATTTTTGGATATTGCATCTACTTCTCAATCATGGTAGGTAAAAAGCCAATTCTCCTAAACAATAAATAATGAAGACAATCATAAATACCTTTATGAATACTGAAGGATTAATACAAAGATAGACATAATCTCTAAATTACTCTGCAGGGAGAGAAACTAAAATTGGGAGAAATTACATCAAATCACTAGGTGGTAGGGTTATGAAGGGGTTTTTCCACCTCATATTCTTTACTATAGCTTCCAAATCTGTAAGAGTATTTTCATAATCAGGAAGAAACAATTCTAACACTTCATTCATATAACGAGCCCTTCTATAATATGAAGTACAGATGACCCTTGGACAACACGGGTTTCAATGCGCAGGCCCACTTATATGTGGATCTTTTTCAGTAAATACAGTAAATACTGCAAATTTATTTTCTCGTGATTTTCTTAACATTTTTTCTCTAACTTATTTTGTTATAAGAATACAGTACATAATACATACAACATACCAAATATGTGATAATGAACTGTTTATGTTAATAGTATGGCTTCCAGAAAACAGGAGGATATTAGTAATTAAATTTTCAGGGAGTTAAAAGTTATATGCAGATTTTCAACTGTGCAGGGGGCCAGTGTCCCAAACTCTGTTTTCCAAGGGGGTTTTCAACTCAACGTGTTTTCAGTTTCTGACTGTACATGAAAATATAAGATTTCATTTATAAGACTAAAAATATATAAAACTTCATGTACAATATGATCAAGTATCTTTTACAAAGAGCATTATAAAAAAGGAAATATTAAAATATGAGCAATACTAATTCTGGGGGGTGGTCTGGTTTTTCCTATTATTCAATTTAAAAAAAAAAAAAACATGTCTTCCTGGGGTTCCTGGGTGGCTCAGTCGTTAAGTGTCTGCCTTCGGCTCAGGTCATGATCCCAGGGTCCTGGGATCAGCCCCACATCGGGATCCCTGTTCCGCGGGAAGCCTGCTTCTCCCTCTTCCACTCCCCCTGCTTGTGTTCCCTCTCTCGCTGTGTGTCTCTCTCTCTCTCTGTCAAATAAATAAAATTTAAAAAAAAATTCCTAAAACCTCAAGGAAAAAATTTCAGAAGTAAAAATAAAGATTGATAGATCTTTTTCACTAAAAATTAATGTAATTGTATTCCCAGGTCTTTCATTACTCCCATAGACTTGAACTTACTATAAACTATTTACTATCCATTTCCTTTCATCAGGAATTCATGAAAAATACTCTATCAGTTATAGTCAATAGGACATTTTTTCTCTGTGGAGTGTTGATTGAAAAGAATTTACCTAGGGGTTCCATGCTCGGTGGGGAGTCTGCTTCAGATTCTCTCCTTCTCTCTCTGCCTCTGCCCCTCCCCTGACTCACTCACACACACGTGTGCATGCACGCTCTCTCTGTCTCAAATAAATAAATAACTTTTTAAAAAAGAAAAAAATTTACCTATATTTTAATTTTCCTTTGCAGTTTTTATGGCAGTACAGTATATGATTAATTTGGTGTTATTATTGTAAATTGAGAGCTCCCTGTACCAGATTGATTTAATTATTAACCCTTGTCAATGAGACTGTTTCAATTCATTTCATAATTGGAACCTGATTTTTATTACAAATTCACTTCATTTACATTGTATTTCTATGTCTATTTTATTATATATTAAAATATATATTTTAATACATTTATATTTATATCAAGGCAGTGAATGTTGTACCACTATTAAAAATAATGATGCCATAATTTATAAAGGAAATATAAGATTAAAATATTTTACTTAACCTCCTTTCAATCTACAATTAGGACTTTTAACTCTTATTCATGTGTATCTTTTCAAAGTTGATTTTTCATAAGTAAAAGCAATATTTGGGTGACAAAGAATTGCACCAAGGTAGAAGAGGAACTACCAAATTGCTCTTCAAAAAGATTTTTAGCTATTTAAAGCCCAATCATAAATTTTGAAAATAGTTTTTTACCTACATATTGGTCTCTACTGAATGTTTTCAAAGTATTAGCCCATTGAATAGATAATGAAATTTCTTTAAAAATTTCATTTTTTCACTATGAATTTATATATTTTTTTAATTTCACACTTAAAATTAATTATTATTTTATTTTTAAGTTTGGAATACTATTGATTGTACTTTTCTTCTTAATCAGTAGAACCTTAAAAATTAATTAAATATGTCTTTTCAACTGGTTAACCAGAAAAACCTGCTGGGGTATTTTCAGAGCCTAAATGACATGGGAAATTATAATATTCAAATCCAACTCTCTCTGGTCAAACTGTCACACAAAAAAGGGGGAGAAAAACTAAGAAATACTTGTGAAAATACACAGAGAATTTAAAACTCAGCAATAAGTAAACAACTGGTTAAAAAGTAGACCAAAGTCCTTAACAGACATCTCACCAAAGAAGATACACAGAAAGCAAATAAGTATATGAAATGATGTTCCATATATATGTCATGAGGGAAATTAAAATCAAAACAAGATACCACTACACACCTGTTAGAATGATCAAAGTCCAGAGCTCTGACAACACCAAATTCTAAGGAGAATGTGTAGCAACAAGAGCTCTCATACGTTGCTGGTGGGAGTACAAAATGGCACAGCTACTTTAGAAGACATTTTGGTGATTTCTTACAAATTACACATACTTTTACCAGATGATCCAGCAGTCACACTCTTTGCTCTTTGGTTTCTGCCCAATGTAGTTAGAAATGTATGCCCAAATAAAAACTGCACATGGATATTTATAGGTTTTATTCAGAATTGCCAGACTTGGAAACAACCAAGATGTCTACCAGGAGGTGAATCAGTAAGTAAACTGTTATATCCAGACAACGGAATATAATGCAGCACTAAAAAGAAATGAGCCATTAGTCATGCATGACAAGACATGGAGGAACTTTAAATGCATATAACTAAGGGAAAGAAGCCAATCTGAAGAGGATACATACTGTATTATTCCAACTATATGGCATTCTGGAAAAGACAAAACTACAGATATGGTAAAATGATTAAAAGTTTCCTTGGAGGAAGACAAAGATAATAGAGCACAGGATTTTCAGGACGGTGAAAATACTCTATATGATATTATAGTGATGGATATATGTTATACATTTGTTCATACCCATATAATATGCAATACCAAGAGTGAACCTAAGAAAAGCCATAAACTTTGAGTGATTATGATATGTCAAAGTAGGTCATACTTGGTAAAAAAAAAAATGTACCATTCTGGCGAGTGATGTTGATAATGGGGAGACTATGCATGTGTGGGGGAAGACTGTGTATGGGAACTCTGTACCTTCTTCTCATTTGTATTGTATATCTAAAATTTCTCCAAAAATTTGGAGTTGAAAAACAAAAAGAGACAATGCTAACATTATTAACAGCCACTGCCCCCTGGACCTCTGTCATGACTTTTAAAATCTTAAATGCATTTTGCCTGTTTTATAACTTGTCATAGAACTTATTTTATAAGATTACTTTTGCATGCAGTTGCAAATTATTCATTTTGACATATAATATTCTATTTTGTGAAGATAGCAAAATATTTCACTGTTGATGGACTTTTGGATTATTTCCAAATTTTGTCTGTTACAAATACCAATTCTCTAAAAATTCTGATACATGTATTTTGGTGAACATATGTATACATTAAAATTAGATATATAAGTAGGAGCAAACTTACTGGGTGATATATGTTCAGCTAAATAGGCCGAGTTATCAAAAGTGAGTATATCAATTTATATTTCCAGGAGCAGGGGATGCAAGTAGCAGTTGCTCCATATTCTTACCAATACTTGTTATTATTAGTTAAAAAATAATTTTTGCCAATATAATGGTTATAGTGATATGTAATTATGCATCGAATTTGATTCTTCTCAATTTGAAATGTGTTAAGTGTCTCTCATTCATTATTTAATATTCTTTAAAATACTATATGGCGAAAATATAGGCATTGTCCTTTTCTGCTATAGTTACAGTTATGATATATGACTATAATTTTTTCAAAAAGATTTTATTTATGGGGCACCTGGGTGGCTCAGTTGGTTAAGCGACTGCCTTCGGCTCAGGTCATGATCCTGGAGTCCCAGGTTCGAGTCCCACATCGGGCTCCCTGCTCGGCAGGGAGTTTGTTTCTCCCTCTGACCCTCTCCCTCTCATGATCTCTCTCTCTCAAATAAATTAATAAAATCTTTAAAAAATAAAAATAAAAAAATTAAAAGATTTTATTTATTTGAGAGAGACAGTGAGTGAGAGAAAGAGCATGCACAAGCAGGGGGATGGGAGGAGGGAGAAGCAAGCTCCCCGCTGAGCAGGGAGCCCAATGTGAAACTTGATCCCAGGACCTTGAGATCATGACCTGAGAGGCAGACGTTTAACTGACTGAACCACCCAGGCACCCTACAATTTTTTAAATGTTAATTTTTTTTTACTAAGTATCAAAGTGAAATGTCAATGTCTGTAGTATTGTACTGAGTGAAATGATAGGTTAATTCTACCAAGCAAGGCACTACTCATAATGATTATATCTGTAAATAAATATGTCACTATAATGACAGGTGCTTACTCAAGATTAGGGTCCTGTAGTTAATTACTTATTAACTCAGTATAGAAATATCCAGCCAGGGGCACCTGGGTAGCTCAGTTGGTTAAACCGCTGCCTTCAGCTCAGGTCATGATCCCAGGGTCCTGGGATCAAGCCCCACATCGGTCTCCCTGCTCATGCAGGAAGCCTGCTTCTCCCTCTGCCTGCCGCTCCCCCTGCTTGTGCTCTCTCCCTCTCTCTCTCTCGCTATCTCTCTCCGTGTGTCAAATAAATAAATAAAATCTAAAAAAAAAAAAAAATCCAGCCAGAACTGCCTCTACTTATGTTCTTCCTTCCCTATCATGTTAATCCCAAACCTTCTACCTATCAAAATTCTATAACCCAGACGAACCATTAGAGACGATGGACTCTGAAAAACAAACAGGGTTCTGGGGGGGGTGAGGAGATGGGTTAGCCTGGTGATGGGTATTAAAGAGGGCACATTCTGCGTGGAGCACTGGGTGTTATGCACAATGAATCATGGAACACTACATCAAAAACTAATGATGTAATGTATGGTGATTAACATAACAATAAAAATTTATTTAAAAAATTTTTATAACCCATTAAAGCAAAAACATAAAACAGGATGTATCACAACTTCCTTTTTCAACTTTTTTACTATCTCATTTTGTGTATGTATAAAACATACTAAAAATATTCACCTCCCCTATTAACACTAACAGTGTTTGAGGTTTGGAACCAACATTATTTATTTGCTTTATTTTTTGTCTGATACTGAGGAATCCTTCATTAATTACATTTATTTAAAATATATTCATTAACTCAAGTAATTGAAAACATGCTCTGGGAGTATACAATATTATATATGATTAGATTACAAAACGATGGATGGGATGTGGTCACTACCCAGAGCAATTAACAATTTTATTACAGACACGCACACACATATAAATAATTGCAATAAGATGTAGAGACTATTAGGTTAAGAAAAAATATCGGAGGCTCAGTAGGTTAAGGAAGAGAGGACAAAATATTGTAACAATAATGCTCTATTATATCTGGTGAGCTAGAAAGCTCATTCTCCCACATCTGTGTCTGTGTGTTGGTAAAAGAGTTACTTGGTTTGGGGTGCCTGGGTAGCTCAGTCTTTAAGCGTCTGCCTTCGGCTCAGGTCACGATCCCAGGGTCCTGGGATCGAGCCCCGCATCAGGCTCCCTGCTTGGCGGGAAGCCTGCTTCTCCCTCTCCCACTCCCCCTGCTTGTGTTCCCTCTCTCACTGTGTCTTTCTCTGTCAAATAAATAAATAAAATCTTTAAAAAAAAAGTTACTTGGTTTGATTCCATAGACCTTATCAAAAGTTTTATCCTTACCCTAAATATAGTAAACCTGAAGCAAGCTCATGTTGCTTAAATATTTTATGGAATCAAAGCTCACATAGGAGCTTTTCTCAAGGCACTCAAAAGTTCAATCTCACACTCATTAATCAGTTGTCAACCCAAATTGACCAGATTCAAAATCATTACTGTAGATAGTTGAATACATAGTTAATTTAATAAGTGCAGTATTTTTCTGGTATAAGGACTGGCTTTCCTGATAAACTCACTGAATGAAAGTCAAAATATGAAGATTTAGAGGGATGTCTCATTTAAATAATAATTTAAGTAATAAATGCTTTCTTTTTGTTCATATTGGAAATGCTGATATGCTTAATCTATTGTTAATGTCACTAAATCTAAGTGCAGTTTCCATGGCAAGAATTATTTTCAACCTAAAGAAGTATTACTCTGATAATTGGTTAAATATCAGGGCTAATGACTCTAATAACAAAACCAACATAAAAATAGTGGCCTCAGTAATATAAAATTTATTTTTTCTTATTTCTAGAAGGTCATAGAAAAGAAAACAGGAAGGAAAAAAAAAGAACTTCATTATCCAAACTCCTCTTTTGAAAACTTTGACAAGTTTTCACACTATATTTTTTTGAGAGGGCTTCAAGTAAAAATTGTGAAAATGACCTTTACTTTTATGCTTTTATTTTCTTGATGTGCTAGCTTGGATCATCATTTTATGCACTATTTATACTCCTTTTTATGGGAAAGCTGACCTTTACTGGAATTTAGATATGAACAGAATACAAATGTGCAAGCACACTTCTTATGAGTTGGAAAAAAACCAAACGAATGATAAACAGATGAGGAAAGTATCTGTGAAAGATGCCATATAAAGTGTATCTTTCAGGCTATGGTTTATGAAAACCAATTACAGTTTTGTGGCTCTCTAGATTATTTTATCAGTACTTAAAAATGAAAGAAGATGAAACAAGCACCAACATGAAATATCTTGATCAAATAACTCTAAATTGGGTTGTGCATGTGAACACAATATACTAATTATAAGTGTTTTCTTTAAAATTATGCTAAGTTGAGACATTTGAAATGTAAAAACAAAGCTTCAACTTTCCTTTTTTTGAAATGTATCATCATACTTAATTTTTAATAATATCTCTGAATTAGCTTTTGTACTAGTAACATAAAAGTTAGAAAACTTTAACTCTGGTTGAAGTAAAATGATGAAATACAACAATGGCAAAATAAAGTTGATTTGTTTGCATATTAAAAATTCTTTAATTAAATATTCTGACTGGGAGATATTTAAATTAGCAGAGATCTTAGGTTGGCCCCAAAAGAAGTTAAAATAGTAGTTGTGATATTGATGGTCTGTAATAAGTATGAAAAGTATATTATTTTCATTGAAAAGTAGAAAGTTTATTTGACTGATAATGAAATTTGACTGAGTATACTAGGCTGATGATTAAGTGATGCTTGAAAATCCTATCTAGGATCATTTTTGTTAAAAAATATTATTTGCTATGTAAATATAAATAGATTAAATGAAATCATCACTTGCCTTACTTGAATTTTTCAGTGTGGCAAAAAGTTATTTTTCTATCAAAATCCTTTCCGCTTCTCTGTTTGTAATAGAAAGCATTCCACAGCTCAAGTGAGACATGTCCATGTGAATAAATGCACACCAGTGGAATGTGTGGGAATAATATATGCCTGTTCTAGGCTGGTGGACTAGGAAAATGATGAACAAAAATACCTTGAGAGTGACACAATGGAGCTGGTTGAAAAACCAGCATAGGGCACTGCTCTCTTGGACTTATCAACCTGGATTTGCTATGGAGAGACAAATAAATATATATTGTGTTTAGTGATTACATTTCTTGGTCCATTTGCTGTAGCTTCTCAGATTATCCTATTATATAACTAGTTAATATAAGTACCTAACACAATCAGGAAGAAGGAAAATAATTTTTATTCAGTCAATTTCTAGAATCTCTCAAGGAAAAGTACAACTTAAATACTTGGTTTGATTTTTTTTAACCACATAATTATAAATTTACATTCATTAAAACAAAGATGACATTGTATTGCTAAACAAAAGATGTGAGATCTTGGTGAAACTGAATGCCCTGAAAATGGCTAATTGTGTTTGGTGATAGTAACCAAGAAGTAAATTTGAATGAATATCATCATCAAATCATGTCTTTCATTTTGGAATAACTAATGTTTCTTTAAGAAAATTATCTTCTCTTATTTAAACAAGTAATAAACGGAGAACTACAGTTTGTGAAACATGAATGATTTCTTTTAGCCCTTTTTTCTAATCCCATTTTACTTTATACAAGTGATTGTCATTAATTTTGTTGGCATTTCTCCAGTAAACTTGATTGATAGACAAAATAGTCATAATTGTTACTTATGATTAGAATGGTTGCATAGTATTCACAAACTTAATTCATATATACTACTTATCCTTTTAAGAATCCTCAGTTTGACTATTCCCATCAGTGAACACCCTATGTATTTATTAGTGCAAATGGAATCATAAGTTCTTTGCTTTTTAATTTAGTCCATTTGGCTTTTCAGTCCTCTCTCTATATATGTATAAATATATAGCTATATATATTTACTCACACACATTTATGTGTATTATATCATGTATATATATTTGCACACATATATACATACAGGCATAGCACCTAAATATATATACACATGTAGTATATGCCATACATATATTAATGAGTACATATATGTACAGAGTACATGTATGTATGTACTTAAATTCCTGATCTACATTTTAACATCTTATTAATGTGTTCAGTGTGTACCTCTCTGTTAGGAAGTGGTTCTCATTCTAAATTCTGGTTTTGTTTGATCCAGTATGTCGAGTGTTTCTACTTTCTAGTATTTGATGAATTTTTGTGTTTCTCTGCAATGATTGTAGTTTTACTCAATTATTTGTTACGTGCACATCTTTCCATCTGACAGTTTTTTCCAAGCATTACTGACTGAGCAACTAGAAAAATAGTTACTATTTACAAAGATAGGGAAGATTATTGGAAAAGCTGATACAAGGGAAAAAAAATCAGCAGATTCTATTCTTTACACAGGAACCACAACTATACTTTTTCAATGGCATTCAGATTGTGTTGCTCTTCTGTTTAAAACCCCATGCCTTATGATGTCACTTTAACATTAAAAAGATTCTTAAAGCACGCCTGGGTGGCTCTGTAGGTTAAGCTAGGTCATGATCCCAGAGTCCTGGGATCAAGCCCGGCATATGGCTCTCTGCTCAGCAAGGAGCCTGCTTCTCCCTCTCCCTCTGCCCCTCCCCTGCTTGTGCTCTCTCACTCCCTCTTTCTCAAATAAAAATCTTTAAAAATAAATAAATTAAAAGATTCTTTTAATAATATATCATTAGAATTAAGATTAAAGATTCTCTTAATAATGTATCAGCCACTACATGATCTTGCACCATGCTTACCTTTGCTCCATTTGCTATCTGTCTCTCTCTCTCCCCCCCCCCCCCTTTGCTTCAGCCTTAATCACATGCTTTACCTTTGGGCATTTGTATGTACTGGTTCTTCAGATAGTTACATGGCTGTTACATTCCTCACTTCTTTCAGGTATTTGCTAATTATGTTCCTACTGGTGAGAGCTTCATGGTCCATCATTACAGAAAGTCCATTCTTCATCTATTAAACTTTTCTTTCCTTCTTACCCGGCTTTATTGTTTTTCTCCATTGCACTGAACGCCACCAAATATTTCCCATTACTTGTATAATAGTTTCCCACTTCTTGTATAGGTTTCATTTTTTTTAAAGATTTATTTATTTATTTTAGAGAGAGTGAGAGAGAGAGCTCACGCAAGCAGTGGTGGGAAGCAGAAGGGGAGAGATACAGACTCCCTGCTGAGCAGGGAGACTGACACAACATGGGGCTCGATCTCAGGACCCTGAGCTCATACCCTGAGCCCTTATCAAGAATCAGACACTCAACTGACTGAGCCACCCAGGTGTCCCTCTTTCATTTTAAAGCAGAATGTTTTATTTAGTGGTGTATCCCAACTCCTAGAGCTACATACTAGTGCATAGGCCAATAAATATTTTGCTGAAACTGCAAATGAAGGTAGGAGAAATATCAAGGAGATATTTGCATGTCTCTAGAAATACAGTGAAATATCCAGGTTTAAAATTTGAGAGTTGTAAGCATACAGAACTCTGAAAACTACCAGCTCTTTCAGTGACGCTGCCGCCCCGAAGGAGAAGACAAAGGAGGTGTGCAAGTTTATTAAATATGCCATGCTAAAGATATGCTCTTACAGATAAGTTTATGGTACATTTTTAGCAGACAGACATTTGCAAGGTTGGTATCTTATGAAGATTACCACTACTTATACCAACTTAAAATTTACATGTGTGTTTGCAATGCTTATCTCAGTTACATAGACAGTAAAAAATGAAGCTGATTATGCAACTTATTACTTAATCTAATTGTGATGTGAATTCAACTAAGTCCTGGAAAATTTAATGACAAAGCCAGCCTAATTAAACTTAGCCAGTCAAAAGTGCTCTGTCATCATCTGCTAATAGGGCCAGTGTTTTAAGTAGTTGAAGATTAAGTTTAAAAATCCGAAAGACCACCCACTAGTCAATTTCTTCCTCCTTTTTTTTTTTTTTATTAGAGTTGTGACTTTGGGGAAAAATATCTTTAAGACATCTAAGCTTTATTTTCTTACAACAATATTGTCTTTACCAAGTGTAAATCAACCAAACATGTTTTTCTTAACACTGGCTTTAGTGTCATAACACAGAGATAATATCATTGAACTCTCTTCTATCTAAATAATTATATAATCTGGTTTATTTGATGAGATCACTGGTCTAAAACCTTACAATCTAGCCAAGCTTCAGAATCCATCTTTATAGCACAGACATATTATTTTATTCCAATATAATCTGATTGGTAACAGATATGAGAAAGGTAAAATTAAATGTTATAAGAAAAATAATAAAATACAGCAGAAACAAATTTGAATTCGTATTCATTGAAAGTTAAATTATCATTACTTTTATAAACCTGCATAATAGACACAAACACCATTCATATTGAATATAAACTCCATACATAATTTCAAGGCTTTAGATTTATTCAATGTAAACTCTGTGGCATTTTTGAGAAGTAGCTTAAGGTTTTATGTATTTTTTTTAATTAAAAGGGGTTTGGAAAATTCAATTTGCAGTTGTATGGAGAGTCTTCTTTCAATTTCAGTAAACATTACTATGTTGCCATATGACAACGTGTTAGTTCTTAGTCTAATGGACAGTTTAATGAAAACTCTCATTTAGGAAAGGAAATCATCTTTATTTTTCAGTTTGTTTTTATGTTCAAGTTCTCCTTGAACTGTGGTTATATATATATATATTTTATTACCTGCACAATAAAATTTTGTAACTATTCTTTTGAAAATTACTTACTAAAAATTCCATTATTCTGAGGGTGCCTGGGTGGTTCAGTTGGTTGAGTATCGGCTCTTGATCTCAGCTCAGGTCTTGATCTCAGTGTCCTGAGTTCAAGCCCCATGTTGGGCTGTATGCTGGCTGTGAAGCCTACTTAAAAACAAACAAACAAACAAAGTCCATTATACTCTTTAAAAATCCTTTAAACCTGAATTAAGGAATTGTTGACATTGATTCCTCATTGCCTGAATGTAGTTCTTTCACACTGGGGTAATTCAACAAACATTGACCAGAGTCATCTTTAAAACATGCTGAGCCAATAAAGCACTGAGTAGCCAGACCTTAGTATAGCCCACGTGTGGATGGTTACTGCTATTGCCTCAATATTCCTAAATAGGTTTTAAGGTTGGGTTAATTAAGTCTTCAAGAACATTATACTTGTGATAAATGAATGCATTTTTCATCATCTTACATGTACAATTTTAACAAAACCAAGGAATGGATATTAGTATAAAGGAAGCCATATAATAATGACAATAGAAAGAAAAGGAAATATGTAGAGAAGGAAGAGGGGGTGGAGTAGAACATAGAGCTAATTTTTTTTAAAAATGTAAATTGTACATTGTCATTAAGAATCGACAGTTTTCCTTATGTGTAACTAACAACAACAAAACCTAATAAATAGGGGCGCCTGGGTGGCTCAGTCCGTTAAGCATCTGCCTTCGGTTCAGGTCATGATCCCAGAGTCCTGGAATCTAGTCCCGCATTGGGCTCCCTGTTCACTGGGGAGTCTGCATCTTAAAAACAAACAAACAAAAAACCAAACCTAATAACTAAAACCATGCTTTACTAAACTGCCCTTATTGCCATTAAAATAAACAATGTTAAAAGCAATTTTGGTTTGAACTTTCAACACTATCCTTTCAAATTCTGTTTCTTTTTTTCCTAATAAAACAAAATTTCATTTAATATACAGAATTTTCTAGTAATATCTTTTTGGTTTTTTGCAAGTTATCTCAGAGAAACTGCCCAACATGTTTTAACATTATGTTCCTTGACTTCAAAACACTTAAAAGATATATAAATATTTCATATGTTGTTCAATCTTTGACTAGGCTAAATTGTTCTTTATGCAAAGACTTTTAGGCTTGGCACCACACCTTAATATTTTGAGTGATTAAAGTTAATATATGTTATTTTTGTTAAAAAATGCCAATATTTGACAGTCAATTCATTTCTCACTGAAAATATGTGGCAACAGATAAGGATTTTTACAGAATGCAAAAGATGGTGATTTAGTGTGACCATTTATTCATCCAAAATAAACACTTAAATCTAAATGTGTGTATGTAGTTAGCCATGTATATGTTGGATGGACATCAGTTTAAAGTGAAACAAAAGGAAATGAATAAACAAAATTATAAAGACCAAAATGTAATTTGGGCATTTTTGGAAAAAAATACTACTAAAATATGTTTTAGGTTTGTATTGAAATATTGTAGAAGGTTATACTTATTCAGTCAGAAAAAATCTTTGATTAAAAAATGTAGTGCTCATTCCTTGGGCTATGATTAAATTGTGAAGCATGCTGGCATAATTTAAAATGAAGGTCTTGGTACTCAGCGGCAGCAGCAGAGGATTATT
The DNA here is from genome assembly GCF_003265705.2 of Callorhinus ursinus. Taxonomy (NCBI): domain Eukaryota; kingdom Metazoa; phylum Chordata; class Mammalia; order Carnivora; family Otariidae; genus Callorhinus; species Callorhinus ursinus. The sequence goes on along the minus strand of NW_027397065.1, from coordinate 72,835,284 downwards.
AATTGCAAAGTCTTTGCATTTCTGCCCCATCATTCAGCACAAGTCACAAGTCAATCAGTTGGTTAGGACAAGAATCAAGGTCAGAGAGAAAAATAATTTCTGTTTAGCTATAATAAAGTATATTTTCTTTTTTTTAGTGGAAAATGATTATTGAATAGTTCTTATTATGACTGAAATTCAATTTGAATATACATGCCTACCACCAATTTAGCAATCCAGCACTTTGTTAGTTTTTCAACTGTTTATTCTGTGAATATGTTTACTTTTAACCATGTTCAACATCCTTTCTCTTTTAGCATCCTACCGTATCAGACACCTTTCTAGTTTTCCTAAGTGGCAAAGATAAAAATAATGCATACTCATGGCCTAAATTAAAAAGTTGGAGAAATAGTTGTTCTTTATAATAAAATATAGTTCAGAGTCTATACAAAAATTTCCCATAAATATTTCTGTCTTTTTGTCATAGTTATTTCTGTTGAAAGAACAAATACATCCAGAATATTATTCAGAGTAAACTCATTGAATTTTACTGGATATACTTTGTGTGATTTAAATTTTACCAAAATTTTTTCTTGCTCAGTAAAGAATACATCATCTGACTTTGAGATCAATATGTATACAGACATTTAATACCTTAAGCCTATGTCTATTTTAACATACTACAATCATTTTATATAAACTATGCAAGATATATTTAATTATACAACTGAATATATTTTTAATTCTCATTTTCACTTTGTATTAATTTAATGAATATGATCTTAGGAGAAATGAACAAATTAACTACTAAAATCTTTAAGTTGAATTTTAAAAATATAGAAAAGGGAAATACTTCATATAAAATTTATATTTATTTTATTCATTTTTATTATTTATAATTTTAAAACCTGCAAGTAATGGAATAAAATATTTTAAAATTATACTAAGCCTTTAATGACCTTTCTCTTCTGGTAATTTTTCTGTGCATATAATACATTAGGTCTACTTTTTAAAAAGTTTCAAAGTAGATATGTTGAGAATAAGAAATTAAGATGCACAAGACAGTATTCAAAATTCTGTATTATTGAATATAATTAATGGGTATTTAAAAATACAATAAAATAGTTAATCAAATGTAGGTAGATTAATTGCATAGTAAAGGCAAAAAAAAGTGTTTAACATTGATATGCAGTTCCATTAGTAGTCGTATGTAATTAACTTATCCTAATTTTATTTAATTTGTGAGCTTAACATGGATGTACCCTTTTAGCTAACAGTTCACATATCAGCCTCTACCATGAATCTCTGTTCTTTTTCCACTTTCAACAAGATACATAAAATTTAGTGAATTATTGCACATCTCTCTAAATGCAGTCTATGAAATGCTTTTCTAATATGTTCAGATAATATCAGTACCTAATATATGTGATATTATACCAACACCTGCTAATGTCAAAGACAATGCACATATGTCAAACTATTTTAAACAAGCTAAACAGATATGTACAAACATTATTGTGCACTCTAAGGTAAACATCATGGAAGAATGTAGATTATTTAGGGAGCTGAGTGCCTGACTTTAAACTAAGGTGCCATACTTTGGCATTAAAAATAAGTTATGGTAAAAATAATTAATTTTATTGCTTTACTTTTTTTTCCACAACAGAAAAACATACAAAATAACCCCCAAAAAACTATTGGAGACATTTATAGTTTCAATAAACCCTCTAAATGGAATATGTTAGATGATATGATTGGTCATTATTGGAAAGATCCTAATGAGTAAGTCACAAAGAGAAAGTGTTATTACTGAAGTTAATAACTATATCTGTTACATTTAATATCAACTTTTCAGCTTTTTCTAAATCCCAGTGGAAAATAGAGGTTATGGAATCAGTTGATTTTTTTTCTTTTATTATCTTTTTTTCCAGTTCTTGAGCCATGGAAGTAATAACAGGAATAAAAGAGAGAAACAAGTCAACAATGTACCAGAGGGTTTTTGTTGTTTTTTCTCTAATGGCCCAGAAAATAAATAGGTTTTGCAGCCCATAAAGTCTCTGTCACAATTATTCAATTCTACAATTTCATAAAAAATACATAGGGAACACATAAATAAACATATATGAGTGTTTTCCAATAAAACCTCATTTACAAAAAGAGATGTTAGACCATAATTTGCTGACACCTAATATAATAGAAAGAACTGACAACAAAAACAACAGACAATTATGACATGAAAAAGACAAAAATAGAATTCAGTTGGCTTTCTCCTATTCACTGAAGCTTTCTGGCTGTCTATCTTAGAATCATTTAAATAATGTATGTGAAATAGGGTTTACTTTTTGTTGTCTTCTTCCTTGAACATACAATGACATCTCTCATATATTTTGAAAGTCTATACATCAAGTTGTAAATATAAGTCTATATTATGGATTGAATCATACCTCCTACCCCCTTCCCAAATTTGTACATTGAAGTTCTAACCCCTAACACCTCAGAAGGCAGCTATATTTGGATATAGGGCCTTTAAAGAGGTAATTCATTTAAAATGACATCATTAGAGTGGGTCCTAATTCAACTTAGCTGATGTCCTTATAAAAAAAGAAAATTTGGATATAGACACCTACAAAGAGAAGAACATGAGAAGACACAGGGAATAGACTGCTTCCTATTACTCAAGAAGCGAGAAGCCTCAAAAGAAAATAACCCTGCCAAAATCTTCAGAGCAGTGAGAAAATAAATTTCTATTGTTTAAGCCATCTAGTCTGTAGTACTTTGTTATATAGCATCCCTAACAAACTTAATATGGTCTTACTTCAATTTTATTTGAAGCAATAACATAAAGTTTGTTTTGTATTTTATTTAGACTATATGCTCTCTCATAATTCAAATACAACTGTCTCTGGCTTAATAACGGATTCTTGAGAACCTTTATGTTAAATAAAATATTTTTGTTAATTTTGATGGGAGAATATGAATGTTTTATCTCTCTTGAGATATTCAGTTTTCACATGTAGAAACATATATCAGTTACACAATGTATACATATTTTATGTTATCAATAATGATATAAACAAATCAATAGCTTCTATATAAGATACAGTGTTATGAAGGACTGTCCCCCTTGCTATAGTAGAACCAGAAGACCAGAATGGCTGATAGTTGATTGAGAAGGGCTATGGGAATGTAATTCTTTCAAAGGTGCACTTTACTTTTTTGTTCAATTTTACTCAACAATTTTTAAACTTCTGAGGACTCATGAGTACCTCATGCTGCACTTACAGAAAATAATGTAGGACAAAATAAAGAATGAATGTAAAGGCCTTCAAAACAAGGAAATAACAAACATTCTAACATACTGAAGAACATGCAGACATTAATCCTTCTTATTTGTCATATACATGCAAAGCAAAAAAAAAATTAGGTTCCATTTTATTTTCTCTGATTAGAAACTGCTGTGTTAAATAAATTGTAGAATGTTTTTTCTAAATCCATGACAAATAAAATGTCCCTTTTATTATTTAGTGTGTTTTGAGGTGAAAAATTCATTAAAATAGCCCTATATTGCCTAGAGACATAATAACTTTGGTGGCTTATAAAATAAAACTTCTTCTCCTTTTGACCCTAACCTGCCTCAACTTATTATCTATATCAAAGCAGCATGAGCAAGAAATTAAAGTTCCTTCTCCAGAATAAACATGTCAAGAATGCCAAAGAAATTCTAGTTCTGGCTAATATGTGCTGGCAGGAAAAGAAGGAATATGAATAGAAAGAGATTGTGAGGGACTTAGGGAAGGGGACAAAATGGCTCGTGGGGCTGAATATTAGGCTAGAATAGAAAAACACGTTATAACATGGGGACACTGACTCGTGAGTCAGAATTCTGAATTTTAGCAAGAAAACCTGGCATAAAATTTTCTGTGGAAATGAAAATGACTAATTTGGTATTATTCAGGAAGGAGAAGATTCTGGTAGGTGAAAAATGTTAGAATGACTTCGCTACGTAAAATCTAAGACTCCATGCCTGCTTATATTTTCTGGGAGGGACCAAAGGACACTCCTTACACAAAGATGATAAAGAATGTGCTAGTAAGAAAGGACTCTGGTGTCTGTAAGAAACTTGGTGGTAGCTGTCTGTGTAGGCTGGTGTTAGAGGTAAGAAATATTTTCATGGACATGAGATTATTAGTGTGACTATAGAAGATGGAACTTGGCAATTAAAGAGTCTAGAAGACAGAATTAAGTATTAGAGAGGCAAAGTGAATGTAATTTTTTAAAGCTTTTATTTATTTATTTGACAGAGAGAGACACAGCAGGAGAGGGAACACAGGCAGGGGGAGTGGGAGAGGGGGAAGCAGGCAGCCCAATGCGGGGCTTGATCCCAGGAACCTGGGATCATGATCTGAGCCAAAGGCAGACGCTTAAAGACTGAGCCACCTACGCATCCCATAAAGTGAATGTAATTCTAATAATGGGTAGCAAAGCCAGGGTTAATAATCAGGGTGTCTTCATCAGCACATATTTGTGGGAAAGGCTAATATGTTGTGATGTTTCAAGTAACAAAGATATATATTTTAAATAACACATATCTAAGTAACCAATGGGTTGAAGTAGATACCAAAAAGGATTTGAGAAAAAAAACTTTAAGACAAATCGAAATGAAGACACAATACACCAAAACATATAGGATACACTAAAACAGTGCTTATAGGGAAATTTATGGCAGTAAATGTCTACAATAAAAATAAAGATTCCAAATCTTATAAAGTAAAGATTCCCTATTTTATATATTTTCATTAACCAGTATTCTAGCTCACATAAAGCATTACTTGCTATTAAAATCTAAATTCAAGAAAGAAAGACAAAAAGCAACTTCAGGTAATCTAAATTTATTTTCTTTTATAGATACAGTTTAAGAAAATCTTCCTACTCCCGTTTATAGTATATCAAAACAATTACAGATATACTGTCTTGCTTATAATGCTGTTTATTCCTATAATTCAAGACAGAATATAATAAAATGTATTTTCACCCAAGTTCCTATAATTTAACTAATGATTATGAATTTATATTTGCAATTTTTGTATAGTTCATCACATTACATATCAAGTTTATTTTTGTAACTGGCTGCCTTTATTGAAAGTAAATTAAAGTGTATAAAGATAAATATGATGTTCACTGAGCAATTAGGCTGACTAGGGCCTGAAAAATATTCACAAATTAGACGTGTATTGCCTGCACATATCATTACACATTTATGTAGGCACTAAATTGCATTTTGAAGGATAATATAACCAACATATATTAAATAGAAATTGGATTTTGCTAGTTATACTATGAAAATTTTAAGGTGAAGAACTTTATGAGAAGAGTTGAGTATCTCAAGCTCTTAAGTTGATGTCAAGATATCATCATTAGTATACACAAGCTCCTTCACTTGCTTTTCTTATTTTTTATCCTGTTTTATTCTTATATTCCACATCCATTATTCAGTCTACTGTTGGATAACAATTCTAATGTATCTATTTTCACATAATGTTTTAATATTCATCTAGATAACATTCATCTATTCTTCCTAACTTTTGATTTATATTCTTTGATCAGTTATGTTCATTCAGTATACCACATTTTACCCATCTAATTTTCCAGCTATGAGCACACAGAATGCTTCCAGCTCCATACTACAACAAATAGTACTTGAGTATATGTATATACCTGTAAATGTATTCTTTTTTTCTTTTTTTAATTTAAATTCAATTAACCGGCATATAGTACATCATTAGTTTTTGATATAATGTTCAATGATTCATTAGTTGTATATAACACTGTGAGTGCTGTGAATTGTGCAAGACTGTTGAATCACAGATCTGTACCTCTGAAACAAATAATACAATATATGTTAAAAAAATAAAGAAGAAGATAGCAGGAGGGGAAGAATGAAGGGGGAAAAATCGGAGGAGGAGACAAACCATGAGAGACAATGGACTCTGAAAAACAAACTGAGGGTTCTAGAGGGGAGGGGGGTGGGGGGATGGGTTAGCCTGGTGATGGGTATTAAAGAGGGCACGTTCTGCATGGAGCACTGGGTGTTATACACAAACAATGAATCATGGAATACTACATCAAAAACTAATGATGTTATGTATGGTGATTAACATAACAATAAACAATTAAAAAAAAAACCTGTATCCAACAACTGGGTGATGGGCATTAAGGAGGGCACGTGATGTGATAAGCACTGTAAATGTATTCTTAATGAGTTTTGCGAGAACTTCTTTGAAATATACACATAGAAGAACATTCTCTAGTTAAGAGAATATGGGAGGATACTTACTCTCTTTTTTTGCTCCAAGAATGCTAGGTTGCACTCTAGAATGACTACATGGTCTACATCCCATGAGTATTGCATGAGAATGCCTTTTTATTTTCTTAATATATTCCATTGAAGAGCAGACGTTTTTTTAGATTTGATGAAGCCCAATTGATAATTTCTTTATTTTTCATATTATTTAGATTTTTAAGTACATCTTTATCTAATATCTTAAAAATTATATTTCTGGTTATTTTCTTCTAAACATTTTATACTTTTAGCTTCTATATTTTAGTTTATACTTCACTAGAATTGAATGTGTGAATGATGTGAGATTGTGATCAAGGTTTACTTTTTTCTGATGTAATTCAGTTTACCACATGTGTATGAATTATTTTTATTTACTGTCTTTTTCTTTAGCCTATACACCTATCCTTCCAATAATTAAACCATGCTGAGATAACTAGATTTGCAGTAAGTTTTTATACCACTATCTTATTTTTGTTATTCTTTATATTCATAATTCATATTCATTACATCACCCCCAAAAGATAAATATTGCAATGTATTTTAATGTTCTCTTTGTAGTACATACACATACATAAAATATATGCATGCATCTTAATTTACATAATTTGGATTATATATTCCATTCTGCCTTTTACTTTTTTTGTGCATTCAGCATTGTATTGTTTTGATTCCCTTATGCTATTATAGATATATTCAACCTACAGCTCTTAACTGCAGATTATTACTTGATGTTGTACTAGTTTAGTAGGGGTTCCATGAAAAAGCACTACAAACTGATGTCTTTAAATAAAAAAATTGAAGCTCTTACTGTTCTTGATGTGAGAAGTCCAAAATAAAAGTGTTGATAGAGGGTGCCTGGATGGCTCAGTCATTAAGTGTCTGCCTTCAGCTCACGTCATGAACCCAGGGTCCTGGGATTGAGTCCCACATCGGGCTTCCTGCTCAGCGGGAAGCCTGCTTCTCCCTCTCCCACTCCCCCTGCTTTTGTTGTCTCTCTCTCTGTCAAATAAATAAATAAAATATTTTAAAATTAAAAAAAAGTGTTGATAGAACTGTGCTCTTTCTGAAGACTCAAGGAGAGAATCTTTTCCAGGAAATTCTCTTACTTCCTGGTGTTGTCTTCAATCCTTGGCATCCTTTGGCTTGTAGTTGCATCATGCCAATCTCTGCCTCTGTCAGTATATGGCATTCTTTCTATATGTGTGGATCTCTGTTTCATTTCTTACAAGGATGCCAGTCCTATTGTATTAGGGCACATCCTAACTGATTATGACCTTACTTTAACTTTATCACCTCTACAAAGACCCTATATCTAAATAAGGTAGCATTCACAGATAATAGGGGTGAGGACTTCAACATACATATTTGGAGAACACAGTTCAACCCACAACAGATGACAACCATTTTTCTCATTTTACCTACCTACTTTCCCAGCAGTTGACACTTGGATTCCTGCAAAATTCCTGCTTCCAGAAATAGTTGAATGAACATCACTGTACATATACTGTTAGGAATTTAAGTGAAATTATTTGGGATATATACACAGAGGGGTAAGTGCTACTTTATGAATAATTAATATTTTATTTGCCTGAGTAATGCCAGATTATACCCCAGAATGGTCTATTCTCCTGGTGACAATTTTGACTACAAGGTTTTCTAGTTTACTAAATGCAAACTAATATTCATCAATTCTTTATCTTTCATTTCTTGGATAAATAAAGAACTTAAACTTCTGTCAATCTTGTTAATCTTTATATTTCATCTTTAGTTAATAGCCTGTCCATAAAATTAAATCAATTTTTCTGTTTATGTAAATTTGTAGTATTACTTGTCATTTCCTGTATATTTATGTTTTTTTATTTCAGATATTATAAATACCTCCATCTGTTCTTCCAACTTGCTATTAACTTAATCTGTTTTATTAATTAACATTGTTTTATATAAGCAGATTGATTGATTTCTTACAATATCATTGAGACTTTTGAAGTTTTAAGAATAATGTTTAATTTTACCCTGAGAAAAAAATAACATGTTCTTAACATTTCTTCTATTATGTTTATAGTTTTAGTTTACAAATGTAGTGATTTAATCCACCTGGAATCCGTCTTTACATATACTGTTAAGAATGTATGCAATTGGGGTGCCTGGGTGGTTCAGTCGGTTAAGCATCTGCCTTTGGCTCAGGTAGTGATCCCAGGGCCCTGGGATTGAGTCCTGCATCAGGCTCCCTGCTCAGTGGGGAGACTTCTTCTTCCTCTCCCACTCCCCCTGTTTGTGCTCTCTCTCTCTCTGTCAAATACTTTTTTAAAAAATCTGAAAAAAAAGAATATATGTAGTTTTATTTTCTTTCCCATAGAGAGATACTTTATTAACATTGTATGTCATTGAAATATAGTGCTCCTTTGAATATCTATTAGTTTTCTATAAATGCATGAGCTTATTTTTATTATCTTTTTTGTTATGATATTTGTAAGTTCTCCATCCTTCAGTTGCTATAATTATAGTAGATAGACTTCTAAGATGACCTCTGACAATCCCCACCTTCCCTTGTATAATTCCCATTCCTTGAGTAGAAGCTAGACTTATTTGCTGTATTCTAGGCAATAGAATATAGCAAACATAATGGAATTTTTAGGTTATAAAAGACTGTGGCAGATTCTTTCTTGCTGGATTTGGTGAAGCAAACTGCCTTGTGAGAGAAACTCACATGTCAAAAAGCTTAAGGTTTCTTCCATCCAACAGCCAGCAAAGAACTGGGGTTGTCAGTCCAAGAACTGAAAGGAACTAAACTCCATCCAAAAACACTAAGTAAATTTAAAAGCAGATTCTGCCCCAGTTGAAGCTTGCTGCAGATTTGTAAGGAAACCTAGGGTAGCACCTTATCAGAGCTTCCTGAGAAATACTGAAGCAAATGATTCATCTAATCCATACCTGAATTCTTGAGCCACAGAAATTGTGACATAATCAAATGCAGATTTTTTTCAAGCTACATAATTCCTTATGTAGCAATAGGTAACTAATAAAATAGTTTTATAGTATTTATTCATATATGATAGGCAACTTTCCTCAACCTAAATTTTTGTTGTGGAAGTTTTCTGTATTCTTATTCAAAGTTAAATCCTGGACTTACTACATTTATGCTATCTTGCTTTTATTATATTTTGAGACAGCAATTAATGCATAACAAATGCTATCGTTTTAATTGTCTTCAAATATAGTATAATGTTAAAATATTGAATTGTGTAAGACTGTTGAATCACAGACCTGTACCTCTGAAATAAATAATACATTATATGTTAAAAAAAAAGAAGAAGAAGAAGAAGATAGCATGAAGGGAAGAATGAAGGGGGGGAAATCAGACAGAGAGACAAACCATGAGAGACTATGGACTCTGAGAAACAAACTGAGGGTTCTAGAGGGGAGGAGGGTGGGGGGATGGGTTAGCCTGTGATGGGTATTAAAGAGGGCACATTCCGCATGGAGCACTGGGTGTTATGCACAATGAATCATGGAACACTACATCCAAAACTAATGATGTAATGTATGGTGATTAACAGAACAATAAAAAAATAAAAAAAAAACTGAGGGTTCTAGAGAAGAGGGGGTCGGGGGATGGGTTAGCCTGGTGATGGGTATTAAAGAGGGCACATACTGCATGGAGCACTGTGTCTTATACCCAAACAATGAATTATGGAACTCTACATCAAAAACTAATGATGTAATGTATGGTGATTAACATAACATAATAAAAAAAAGTTAAAAAAAAAAGAAAATATTGAGATTACTGATTCTCTCAATTTTTTAAGATGATCATATTATCTTCAATAAGAATAGTTTATCTTCTGTCTTCAAAACATTTCAATTCAGCTTTGTTTTCCCTATCTTTATAATATTGACTGGATTTTGTATTACTATATTTAGCAGTAGCATTGATAATGTGCAGCCTTGGCTTGTACCCATCATAAAATTAATGTAACTATAATTTATTCAAGTATAAGATCCATTAAGTAGAATCTCCATATTATTCTTAACGGATAAATTATATTATATTTTTGGCATATTATAGTAAGAAACTTTCTTTGGAATAAATTATAGTAAGAAACTTTTAAATGAATGACTTGACATTTTAAATTTTTAAAAGAATCCAATTATATGATATAACTTTTCTCTCTTAGTCAACAATGACAAAATTTGCATTCCAGCCAGGAGATGCAGAGAGCTGACATATATCATTCCTAACTTTACAAAATGAAAATCTGGACAAATGGAAAATTATTAGTTTTTCTGGAACTATGGACACAAGGTCAAAATGAAATCCAAACAGAGAAACTTGTGGGGAACAACAGGGCCTGAGCATTTTATTGCATATGATAAATGCCATGAAATATATATGCCAGTGAGTTGATTAAAATAGAGATTGTTAATCAATTGCTAAGTATATTTATAGACTTGCATGAAAGTGTGAAGCCCCTAGGGGATTATAGATGTGGTAAATTTAACACCTACTTCTAAGAAACACCATGTGTTCACCGGGAAAATCACCAAGAATACTGAGAAAACTTCTTGTGAGGCAATAGTTCTGGCTGGGCAAAGGGACATCAATCACTGTCAACCATGCACCCAGACCTATCTCTCCTGTATTCCAAAAGATGGGGGGAAAGGGGCTTACTCTGAAGAGGAAAAGACAAGAAAAAAACTGCACTTGAAGGGCAGTGGTGGAAGCCACTTAAGCTGTGCAGTGGGGGCAAAAGAGGAAAATCCAAAGCTATATCTAGGAGATGGGCATGAATATATGCTAGCCAGCATTATTATCAGGAACAGGAGCAAAAATACTGATGAAGAACACATTCTATGACCAGGATTCAGTGGTCTGCATAAGACTGAGTCTTAATCAGAGCATCAGATAACACTGTCTTAACTTGCTCCCACCACCATACTAAAAAACACTGAGGCAGAGGAATACAGTTGGAAGGTGCAAGAGACAGAATCTCTCTTAGGAATAGCACAAAAGGAAAAACCTAAACAGGGAGATGTTAATAGAAGACTCCTTTAGGAAAATTAACTCACAACTAAAACATAAGACAGAGTATAATTTTGAATTCTCTGGACTTCAAGTGAGAAGATAATGAAAGAAACAATTAACTTTAAACTCAGCCCAGATTATTTTAACCTAAACCTGGAAAATAAAGGCCTAGAATAAAGAAGTCATGCTCAAAACCTAGTGTTATCTGTGTGTATGTATGAGCATCTACTGTCCTACACAACAACAAAGTTTGAGGTATGCAAAAGGTAAGAAAAATCACAGTCTGTAGAGACAAAGAAATTACTAAAATCAGACTCATAGATGACAGATGTTGAAGCTATCAGATAGGAAATAAGAACATAAAAGAAACATAATTAAAAGGGTAAGCATTATACAAGATCAGGTAGATAATCTCAGCAGAGAGATGGAAAGTTAACAAAAATCAATAAGGAATGCAAGAAATTTGAAAATAGATACTCAGTAAAAGTATATGAGGCTCCTGAGTAGACTCAGTATAATCAATGAAATAATTGGTTTGAATGTGAATATATGTCAGTAGGAATTATACAAACTCAAACACTGAAGAAAAGAGTGAGTAAAAGAGAACAGGGCATCTAAGAGTTGTGGAATACTATCAAATGACCTTGCATACATGTAGTTAGAATCCCAGAAGACTACAAAGAAATAGAAGAAAAGACAGAATAAGTACTAACTAAAAATAAATATGCAACAAGAATTTTCCAAAGTTAATGACAGACACACAGTTGCAGATACAAAAACCTCATGCAAAAAGAAGGGTGGATTTAAAAAAAAAATCCCTAAATTTAGGCATATCAGATTCAAATTATAGAACTCAAAGATAAAAAGAAACAATTGCACATACCTAGAGAAAAAGATGCATTATATACAGAGGAACATGGTTAAGAAATACAACATATTTCTGATAAAAATATTGTAAAAAGGAAGACAATGCAATAACATTTAAAATGCTGACAGTTAAGGAGAAAGCTAAAATTTTAGACCTAGAAAAATACCTTTCTGTAAAGTGAAATAATAAAAGATTTTCTCAAACAAAATGAGGAGTCATTGTCAGCATTAACTATTTAAGAAGAAATGTTAACAGAAGTTAGTTAAGCAGAAGGAAGGAAGGAATAAATACATAAAGATCACTGGAAATAAAATAAATGATGGTAGTTTAAAAAGTAACTTGAATTACACCAAAATATTACTAAAGTATAATTTTTAATAATGCATTGTGTGTCATAACATGTTTTAAAAACTGTAATACAACAATAGTAGAAATAATATTTTTTTAAGTATCTTTTCATTGTTAAGCATTTTGATCAAAGAGAAAACACCATATGTGTATTTTCTATTGATTTATATTTAAGGAGTATAGTTGTATTTGGCCCTGTGAGTTTACTGTGAGTTTATTAAAAATATTAGTAATTTTCCTAGAAATTTCTTAGAGAGTAAGGTCTTAGAAAGTTCCTAAGGTCGTAGGGTGAACATTTCTTGATTTCCTGAACTGTTTTCCTTGGGAAGGTTTATTCCCTAAATTATAATACCAACTGAAAGGCTGAATGTTGATTATTACAGCCTCTGCTCTGTGACCCTGTACTGGAGTCATAGAAAGCTCTGTTTGGCAACTATGTTTTTTCCCTTCTTTTCTTGTCACGTGCCCCAGAGCACTGAGATTAAGTTCAACTGAATTAGGGATCATTTCCTAATTCCCTGTGAACCAGCTACATTAATGAAATGCAGTTTGGGACATTTTCATTTTCTGTCATTTGTTTGTTGTTTGGGGTGTTTTGGGCCTTAAGCAATGGATTACAAGATATTACTACCCCCATTCTTTTCTGGGAATCACAGGGTAGAGACACTTGGATATCCTTGTTAGATGACTCATTTAGTCTTCTTTCTGGGGCTTTGAAATTTATGGTGAGAATCATGCTGTCATCACCCCTTGTAATTCAAGAATAACTCATGGGGCCAAAGAATGTTCTTCACTTACAAACTGAGGGTTGTTGGAGGGGAGGTTGGTGGGGGATGGGTTAAATAGGCTACAGGTATTAAGGAGGGCACTTGTGATGAGCTCTGGGTGTTGTATGGAAGTGATGAATCACTACATTCTACTCCTGAAACTAATATTACACCATATGTTAACTAACAAGTACAGTCACTTGAAAGAATGTACAGCAATTCAACTCCTAGGTATTTAGTTAGGAGAAATGAAAATTGTTTCTAAAGCCTCTGTATACAAGAATGTTTATAGCAGGTATATTCCCAAATTAAGAAATAGAACCAATGTCCAACAGCAGGAGGATACAATAAACAGTAAAATGTCATGCACTAAATTACCATTCCCCTTAACATATATTGCATTATTTGTTTCAGAGGTACAGATCTGTGATTCATCAGTCTTACACAATTCACAGTCCTCACCATAGCACATATCCTACCCAATGTCCATCACCCAGCCCCCCGTCCCTCCCACTGCCCCTCCACTCCAGCAACCCTCAGTTTGTTTCCTGAGATTAAGAGTCTCTTATGGTTTGTCTTCATCTCTGGTTTCATCTTGTTTCATTTTTCCCTCCCTTTCCCTATGATCCTCTGAATGGACCTTTACTTTTGGTAGGATAAATTGCTTTGCAGAAGATTAGATATTTAGGTGGTAATTTTCCTAAGATACTATAGGAAGTTTTCATGGTTAGATATAAAGAAATAGTTACCATTTTACTATTCAACTAAAGGACCATAAATTACATATTTAGGTGTTTTTTTAATTCTGATATCATAAAACAAATAGCCTATTTTTATAGTAGATTTAGGTTTATAGGAAGATCGAACAGAAAGTACAGTGTTCCTTCTCATTTATTCCATTTCTTTTTGCTCTCATTTTGTCCTATTATTAATGTGTTGTGTTGGTATGGTAACTATTACAATCAATGAACCAATGTAAGTTCATACTTACATTAGGGTTAACTCTGTGTTTCCCATTTCTGTGGGTTTTGTCAAATGCATGTCATGCTTCTACAGTTAGAATATCATACAGAATATTTTAACTGCCCTAAAAATCCCTTGTGTTCTACCTATTCATCTCCTCTTTCCACCCTAACCCCTGAAACTCCTGGCAACCATTGATCATTTTATTGTCTCTATAATTTAGCTTTTTCCAGAATATCATATAATTGTAATCATACAGTGTGTAGCCTTTTCACACTGGTTTCTTCCACTTAACAACATGCACTTAAGATTCTTCTTTGCCTTTTTGTGGTTTAGTAGCTCATTTATTTTTATTGCATGAATAATATTTCATTGTATGAATGCACCATGATTTGTTTATCCATTCACCTATTGAAGGACTTCTGTGTTGTTTCTAGTTTTGGCAAATATGAATAAATCTACCATAAACATTTATGTGCAGGTTCATAGGGACATAAGTTTCTAACTCATTTGAGTAAGTACCTATAAGTGTGATTGCTAGATCATATGCTAAGAGTATGTTTAATTTTCTTTTATTTAAAGATTTTATTTATTTGACAGAGACACAGCGAGAGGGGGAACACAAGCAAGGGGAGTGGGAGAGGGAGAGGGGGAAGCAGACTTCCTGCTGAGCAGGGAGCCTGATGCGGGGCTCGATCCCAGGACCCTGGGATCATGACCCGAGCTGAAGGCAGACGCTTAACAACTGAGCGAACCAGGCGCCCCTGTTTAATTTTCTAAGAAACTGCCAAACTACCTTCCAAAGTGACTACATCATTTATTTTTTATTCATTTTATTTTTTTTAAAGATTTGTTTATTTATTTGACAGAGAGATATATCACAAGTAGGCAGAGATGCAGGCAGAGGGAGAGGGAGAAGCAGGCTCTCTGCTGAGCAGAGAGCCCGATGCGGGGCTCAATCCCAGGACCCTGAGATCATGACCTGAGCCAAAGGCAGATGCTTAACTAACTGAGCCACCCAGGCACCCTATTTTTTTTTATTTTTTTAATTTTAATTCCAGTATGGTTAACAGTGTTATATTAGTTTCAAGTGTACCATAGTGATTCAACAATTCTATACATTACTCAGTGCTTGTCATGATAAGTGTACTCTTTAATCCCCATCACCTATTTCACCCATCCCCTCACTCACCTCCCCTCTGTTAACCATCAGTTTGTTCACCATAGTTAGGAGTCTGCTTTTTTGTTTGCTTCTTTTTTTTTCTTTGTTTGTTTTATTTCTTAGATTCTACATGTAAATGAAATCTATGGTATTTGTCTTTCTCTGACTGACTTATTTCAATTAGCATTATACTCTCTAGCTCCACCCATGTTGTTGCAAATGGCAAGATTCCATTATTTTTTATAGCTGAGTAATATCTCCTTGGGGGTGTGTGTGTATATATAGATAGATATGTACCATATCTTCTTTATCCATTAATCTGTCAATGGACACTTGGTCTGCTTCCATAATTTGGCTATTGTAAATAATGCTGCAATAAACATACAGATGCATGTATCTTTTTGAATTAGTGTTTTTTGTATTCTTTGAGTAAATACCCAGTAATGTTATTATGAATCATAAGGTAGTTCTATTTTTAATTTTTTGAGGAATCTCCATACCATTTTCCTCAGTGACTGTACCATTTTGCATTCCCACCAGTAATAAATAAATTCTTCTTCCATATCCTTACCATAATTTAATACTACCAGTATTTTGGATTTTGGCCATTCTAATAGGTAGGTAGTGGTATCTCATTGTTGTATACATTTAATTTTTAACACTTTAAATCTATGTGTTTTATCTGATGATTAATTTCTCTTTTTAAAATAGAGAAAGTGATTCCTGGTGTTTTATTTTTCTTACTAAAGCATGTTCACTCTACCTGGGGTGCAAGTGCTTTTGAAAGTTAAGCATCATGTAAGAGTCCTAATTTATCGGAGCATGAGGAATCTGAGTCTGATTATTTTGGATATGGAGCAATCATTTTTTCCACATAGCATTTTTATAATGCTTTATGATACTCAGTCATTGTTTGAACCAATGAATATGTATATCATGCCAAATACGTTTCAGGCACTGTGTTAGGTACTGAAACAAAGACAAATAAAATGGAGTAAAACAAACAAAAATAAAAATAAATCTTTTAAACTAGCAAACCAAATCTGAACTGCACAGCTGCAGGAAGAAGAAGGAGGAGAAGAGGAAGAGGAAGAAGAAGAAGAGGAAGAAGAAGAAGAAGGAGAAGGAGAAGAAGAAAAGAAAGAAAGAAGAAAAAGATGAGTAGGAGTAGAAGGAAAAAGAAGGGGAAGAAGAGAAAGAAAATTTATTTTTCTCCAGAGGAGTTTACCTATATGTGATCGGGAGAAATAAATCATAAAATTGTAAAATTGCCATTCTCCCATAAAAAATTCAACTAGATAGATCAAATAAATCTAAATGAATCAATAGATTCTATCAATTCACTAGAAATGAATTTCTTTTCACAAAATTATATGCTGTATATAACTATTTATAAAAAAATCAATATTTATTTTTAATGATTCTGAGTATAGTAGTATCAGTATGTCATTTTAAAAAATACCCAATATAAGTAGTACTGATAACTAAGAAAATTGACAAAGCTTAATAAAAGGAACTACATGATAAATAATTGAAATTTCTGTAATGAATTCAGTGGGAAGTTATGTTCAAAACAGAAGATGTCAGGATTTTCTGAATTAAGTGAAAACTTTTCAATTTTCTATGTCTTAACATCTTAATTTTAAAAATATAAGCACACGGCATGTAACTAAATGAGGTAATGGGCAGTATGTGAAAAAAGACTTTTCACCACTAACTTTATATCATTATATGCTGTAACAGTGATTTTCAAACTGAGGGTTACATTTAGCTTTTCAATCACATAATCAGTTTAATTTACTGTGTCCTAAATTTAAAAAATGGAATAAAATACCCATCATTAGACTAGAGAAAACTAGAATAAAATACCTGAGTACCTTGTTTTTTATAATATGTATTTCTTTAACAATTTATGATACGCAGCAAAAATGGAAAGCCATTAACTTAGCAGTTACCATAAATAACCTAATGATGAGGTACTAGCACCTTAAAGAAACTATATTTATCCCTAATTTGAGGATATTTAAAGATACAATGTCAGGATATATACAAGGATAGATAGGTAAGTTTTACTGCTTCCCTTTAGTTATGTATTATTATGCATTATTTATGTATTAGTTCCCTGTTAAGTTTGCTGAAATGTTTTAGACAATTATGAGGGAATTCTCACAGAATTGATTGATTTGCTAAATATTAAATGATACAAACAAGTAAACAATATAATCACTAAACAGAAGGAGAAAGCAATACAAACACAACCAAGATAATAAATGAAATACATAGAACATTCAAAATAAAGTGAAAAGCATGATTGACCACATGTAGAACATTTGTATGTTTATATAAAATTAGCATTATAAAATAAAGTAGGGTGTGTGTTGTTCACCATTCCTCTGGAATGGTTTGGATAATGATGCATAGCCAATAGAAAACTAGTAGATGGATGCCATGAAAACATATAATAACACATACTCACATATAAACATGTGTTAAATTATTTCCATGTCCCTATAAGTTACAATATAAAATTTAGACCAAGATTGAAGTCTCATTTTCTTGTTAACATGCTTGTGGGCTCACATTTTTGTTAAACCATTTCAGTTGTATCAATTTGAGTCAATGCAAATTACTTCTATAAGAAAACCATTTACCAAACTAACTAATCCAGCAACACTTTCTGTGTTAAGATGTGAGGGGTTATTCTAGGACAGGCCTTTAGGAAACTACGACCCTTGACCAAATGTATCCCCTGACTTGTTTTTACTAATAGAGTTTTATTTGAACACATCCAAATCCATTCTTTATGTATTGTCTGTTCCTATTTCCATGTTACAGCATCAGAATTGAGTGGTTGTGATACAGACTACATGGGCCCAGCAAAACAATTTTTTTTTTACAAAATAAATTTGCATACCCATGGTTTAAAAGCTGTAAATAAAGAGAAACACAAGTTAGATCCTTTCAAGAGCTCTCTGCCTAGATAAAGATTCAGAAGAAAACAATATCAATTTAATGCAGTGAAATCTGTTGGAAGAAGATATAGGTGGGTTGCAAACACAAGTTTACCTAGGGTTGATTCCTGAAAGACTTCAAAGCAAAAACAGTACTTGAAATGCTATATTAAAACCTATTATTATAAATTATTTGCTCTCATTTTTTCTTTTATAACTATGCATTTCATTTCAAAAAGAATGATTGTGGATTTTTTCCCCATGTAAGATTGAATCTGATATAGTATGAAACAAGTGACTTCCCCAAGAACATTCTTTTGCCTTTAGGGCTTACATCGTTTATTCATTTTGGCTGAGATGCAATAGTCATTTTGGGAATACACTACATTGTATTAATTTGGCTGAGATGTGATATTCAACATGTGAATATACTACAGTTTGATGGGTGTTTCCTTCCAGGTCTCAGGACCTATTACATGTGTTTCTTAGTACAAAGGCAATCATTTATTTTAGATATAAACCTAAGAGTGCAATTGATGTGCCAGTTTTCTAAGTATACATCTTGAGAAACTCTTCTCCAGTAGATACTTTGTTGATCAAGAAATAAAGTTATTAGCTTGTTAAACTATTAAGATAATGAGGTTATCTGTTATGTAATTCTTGTCATCCTAATAAAATGGTTTTGTCACTTGACACTCAGCCAGCAATGAATAAAAAAGACTATGAATTTTCATCTTCCTCAATACTTGTTATTGGGTGCTATTATAGGCAGAACAATGCCCCCCCAAGGTTGTCCATATTCTAATCCCCAGAACTTGTGTATGCGTTATGTTACATGGCAAGGGAGTGGGGAGACATGTGGTTGCAAGTGGAATGAAGATAAAACTACTCACTGACCTTAACATAAGGAGATTTTTCTGAATTATCTATAATATATGCTGGTGATATACATTGCCTACAACTACCTGCAATTCAGTGTAATCACATGGTCCCTTTATATGTGGAAAAGCTAGGCAAGAAAGTCAGTCAGAGTGATGCCATGTGAGAAAGACGCAAGGAACATTGCTGTCTTTGAATGCAAAGGGAGCCTAGGAGCAAAAGAGTACAGGTAACCTCTAGAAACTGTATAGAAACTCCAGAAAAAAAATATAACTCTGCAAAACCTTAATTCAGCCCTCTGAGGCCCATGTCATACTTCTGACCTCCAGAACTATAAACTAATAAATACATGTTGTTTAAATTACCAGGTTTGTGGTATTTCTTTAAATAGCAGGAATATGAAACTAATACATATGGCTTTCTAATTTTTGTCAATTAAATGGGTATAAAATTTTATTTGATAATTGTACTGTTTTGAATTTCTCTGATCATTAGCCAGATTGAATATCTCTTCAAATATATATTGGCCATATGTGATTCTTTCTCATGGGATCTGTCTGTTAATGCTTTTTAACCATTTTCTCTTTACTTTTTTATTGCTTCTGATTTTCTTATGAAATTGTAAGAGTCCTTTACATATTCTTAATAATAATTGTTTCTTGGTCTTTAAAATTGCAAGCATCATTAAGAAGTTTATAATGTCTTTTATGAAATTTCCTTAGGGTGTCTTTTTATGAAAAAATCTCTTGATTTAAACATAATTAAATTTTCATACATTCTTTGTTTAATTAGTAATTTAAAATAATAACTTCCCTACCCTGATATTAACCATATTTTCTATTCATGTATTTGAAGGATTTTTTTAATCAACCTAGATTTTAATCTATTTTAATTTTAGATTATGTGTATATATACACATATGCATATATATGGCATGCCTTCAATATATGCTTTTATTTTTCACACACATAATCTTTTTTAAAATTCCATGTGTTAAAGAAAACTACCTCTCCTCACTGATATGGCATGCAATATATTTCATAAGATAAAGTTCTAGAGAACTTGGATATTTTTATGGGCTCTTCATACCACTCTACTAGAAATATATCTATTTCTGCAATAGTAATACAACAGTATCTTAATTACTACAGCTTCACAATAAGTTCTAATATCTAGAATAACAGAACACCACCTCTCATTCTTCCTGTTCAGAAGTGGCCTAGTTATTCTGGCCTACATTGTCCTTCACATGATATATTTAGAATCAGAATATCAATTTTTTGTAAAATTCTATTAGGCCTCTTGATTGAAATTCCATTAAAACTATAAGTCAGTTATGAGATAATTAGGATCTGAATGGTATTAAAGCTATCAATTAATATTTTTGTTTTTTATATTTCTTAATAGAATATTATAATTTTTGTTATAAAATTATTGTGCATATATAATGATGTCTATGTATTGAAATAAATCAGAGTTTCATATATAAAGGAACCTATCATCTGTAAATAATGACAGTTATTTTGTTATCACTCTTTTGTCATAAAATTTTAGTCCATACTTTGTAGATTAAAACTGTCTCCCCTCCTTTATGAAACATTCAATTACCTTTTACCAGTGGCTCAGTGTGTCTTATGTAATTAATCAATACAGACATATCTTAATGTTCCACAAATCATGCAAACACTCAGTTCCCTGACTACATTGTTTAAATGAATTTTGTCTCCATTTCAATCCAGATACCAGTAGTCATATCTACAACCTAAAAGTTTGAATGCAGTTGGCAAAAAAAGGTGATTTAAAAAATGGGCATAAGCATTAACTAAAATATCATTAGCTTCAATTGAAATGTCCTTCAAAATAAATTAATTCAAAAATAGAGAGCAGCAAATTACCATAATTTTCTTTCTAATGCTGACCAGGTCCATACCTGCTTCTAACAAACAAACAAAACTTCTCCATCTATAAATACCAAACTTAATAACCCATAAGTGCTCCACTGAGTTTGCCATGGTTCCTAATGTATCTCTCTGCACACTGACATCAGTTGATTTAATCATTATTGCTTACCTAAGCCACTGGCAATCAATCTGTAGTGTGACTGAACACCCATGAATTGATCTAATGCTAAGAAATTAGATGGGGACTTAACATTGGGCATTAACAATTTAGATTTAGATCAATTTTCCTACCTATTTTGACAATACCAATGTCAATAGCAGGAGAAAATATCACATGGTGTTTTATTCAGTCATTCAATGGAGATAATATAGAAGTGGTGGAAGAAAATAGAAGTTATGGAAATCGATTAGGGCATAGAGAAACTCCAAAAACTTCCCTTGTAGCAGCCAGAATTGAAATATGAATGTGAGGGTAATATGATTCTGTCAATGGGAGTAGAGTCAATTCATGACTTTTTGTAAATATCATGACCACTGCATCCCTCTCAATGGGTGAATCTGGGGAAATTTGTCACACAAAAGTTCTCATTACCTTGGAATATAAAAACAAAGCAGGAGGATAATGATTTAATAACCTCCTTTGCTTTGTTTAGTTATTCTTTTTAGCTATTAGATCGCACCATTAACCTTTAAAAAATTCTTTGCCCTTGGGGCGCCTGGGTGGCTCAGTTAGTTAAAAAATTCTTTGCCCATGGGTGCCTGGGTGGCACAGTTGGTTAGGCATCTGACCCTTGGCTTCAGCTCAGGTCATGATCTCAGGATTGTGAGATGGAGCCCTCCATCGGGCTCCACACTCAGCATAGAGTCTGCTGGAGATTCTCTCTCCCTCTCCCTCTGCCCCTCCCGCTCATGCTCTTTCTCTCTCTAAAATAAATAAATAAATCTTAAAGAATAAAAATAAATAAAAAATAAAAAATTCTGTGCCCATAGTCTTCAGCCCTCTGTAATTCCATAATTGATTTTCCAATGAGATTAAGCATGGAATTCAGAAACAAAAACCAGTTTGCAAACCACCTTGAACAAAAGAATAAAATCATATGACCTCAACACAATTTAGAAATAATTAATCTTATTTTACAGCTGAGAAAATATATTTTATTTGCAGCCATTGTGGTTATAAAACGTTGTGAATTTATAATGGGAATGGCCCAAAGAAATTTCCCCAACAAAGGATAACTTATGAAAGTATTACTATCCCCCTATTGGTTGAGTGTTTAAAGACATCTTCTTCATCGATTAAGCATTAAGTTAATCTCAACCGAAAAGTGTATGTTCATTCCTAATATCACTAACGTCGCTGGGAACAGAGTATTCAAAACCATATATTGAACCAGCTGCCGTACCTACGTTAACGCCTCGGCAATCAAGCTGTCTTGCCTTGCCTACCTATTTATTTTGTTCTTCAACAGAAATCTGTTTTTCAGGTCATCTGTTTCCCTGCAACCGTCATTCCCATACCAACGTGTACAGCACCTGATGGGAACTATTTCCCCAAGGCTTCACATCCTCACAAAAGTTTTACTGTGATTTTTGGACAACAAAATAAGTGATCCCCAAACTCCTCTATATTCTCATCCTCTTTTCTGAATCCCCCCCTTACCTGATTTACCCAACTGAGAAATGTATGCCGTCCAATGGTGCTGCAGTCCTTTCCAGTGGGATTTGTTTTATTAGTCATTTTTCACATGCTTCAGGGCAGGAGATGGATTACTTACTTTAATCACTTCACCTTGGCACTTCCAAATTAGCTTTCTTCCTTTCTGTTCCCTTATTTGAAGCTCATGCCCCCTAAATATATTATGTACTGCTACTCCTATTATTATCATCTTCTCTAAATTTACAATGTAGTAGGTAGAGAAAGATGATAAATAATGATAACTTAATAGATTTGTTGGAAAGTAACTATTTGGGCAAAAAGTAAAATAGGACATGGAGGATTTTAGTGCTAAAGTGTTGAAATTTTACATAATGTAGTCTGTGTACCTCCTAGGAGAAAGTACCTTTGAGCAAAGACAGTAAGAATGGCTGGATATTTGAGAGAAAAAGTCTGTAGTGTGGTTGCAACAGAATGGGGAAAATGGGGTGGGAGATGAAATCAGAGAACTAAGGGAAGTAAAGAGGATAGCTCATTTTGAGACTTACTGGCAATATGAAAGATTTTGGTCACTCTTCCCCCAATTGATGTTTTTTGGTTCTGTGTGTGTGTGTGTGTGTGTGTGTGTGTGTGTGTGTTTTAAGGTTTTTTTATTTATTTGAGAGAAAGAGAGAGAGCAATCATGAGCAAGGGAGGGACAGAGGGAGAGGGAGAGGGAAACTCCTTGCTGAGCAGGGAGCCTGACATGGGGCTCCATCCCAGGACTCTGGATCATGACCTAAACCAAAGGCAGACATTTAACCGACTGAGCCACCCCCCACTGATTTTTGCCTCTTGGCTCAAGATTTCCTTCTTTACCCTCCACCTCCCACCCCAACTCTTGTTACCATTCATGGTGAGTTTGGACTAAACATGGCCATTACATTAATTTATAAGTTCAATTAATATCTTTGCTTCAAAGATAGCCAAAGAGGGCTTTATCTCTTCCTCATACACCTACTGCTGGGGCCTCAACATTCACAAAACATTTGTCCTTCTTCACTGAATCAGCTTCAATAACTTATAAAACACCTACCTTCCATAGCAAACTAACACTTCCATTTAAAAAGAAGAAGCGTCCATGACCAGTGGACCCCTACATCTGTTTCTGTTTTTGTTTTTGTTTTTTTTCCCCAGACAGACTTCAATGTCGTTTAACATTTATTTCTTTGATATGCTCACCTATTCTTGATTTACAACAATCTGGTCTGTGGTACCTACATTTCACTTAGTTTCTTTTATAAAAATCTTTTTTGTTGTGCATTAGCAAGTTTACTATGCAGTTCTCATCTTAATTGACTGGAAACACAACTGATTTCTCTTACCTTTTAAAAACACTCTTGGTTTGGCTTCTGTGGTACTGCAGACTTCTGGCTGTCCTCCATTTTACTGCAAGCTTCACTCCAATCTTATTGATAATGGCTCCTCCTACTCTAACTGACCTCTCAGTACCAGCTTACCTCAAGGATCTATTCCCATCATCCGCTGTTCTCTATGGCATTAAATTTCATGGCATGATATACCATTTTATGGTGAAGACACTCAAATTTTCTCTTGCAGATGAACTTTACAATGTTATAATCTGTCCCAGAAACAATTGTTTTAGAATTTTTTATTTGGTGGCTATTTTGCTATATTTTGAATTTGAGCCCAAACTGACAGTTTTCAAATATTATATGTAGCCATGGAAACATGATACATCATTCTACATTTTCAAGCTTTTCTTTCATTCTTCAGTAAGGTATCACATAAATCTAATCATTTCCCATTATTTTTTTCACACTTGTTATTTGTATTATTAAATTGTTCTTGGGCAGTTAAGGAAATCATGTAGTTCTTTTAATAGACTAGCTATTAATTATTTTATGTTTACAAGTTAGATAATGATATCAGCTAAAATTATAACAGTTTTTCTTGATTTCCATGATTTGCATGTGCTTTTTTCGAAGTGATTCAGTCACTAGGACAGAGTGTATACTCTGAGTTTGTTATAAGAAGAGTGTATTTTACTTTTTCCTTGAAAATCTCAAAAGTTTGCCAAACTGTCATTGTGTTGTGTTTGGAAAGAAAAACAGACCTTGTTTTGGTTTCATGCCATATTTTCATTAAGGGTTCTTACTGACAATACCTGGTGAACTGTGGGCAAGATATAGCTCTATCCCATTAAGATTATGTTTTCTTGTTCTTAATGCCTTATTTTTTATTTACAGATTTTATTTTATTTTTTTAAAGATTTTATTTATTTATTTGAGAGAGAGAGAGAGAGAGAGAGAGAGAGAGAGAGAGAGAGAGAGCACCTGAGGGGGGAGGGTCAGAGGGAGAAGCAGACTCCCTGCCGAGCAGGGAGCCGGATGCGGGACTCGATCCTGGGACTCCAGGATCATGACCTGAGCCGAAGGCAGTCGCTTAACCAACTGAGCCACCCAGGCGCCCTTATTTACAGATTTTAAATTTTTAGCCATTTTATTGGGTCTTCAGTTGTATCTCACTATGGCTAAGTTTCATTTCCCCAGAGAATAATGTGTTTAGTATTTTTTTTTTTCTGTACTTGGTTGTCATCCATATATATCATTTTCGGAGTTGTTTCAAATATTTTGCCAGTTTATTTAAAGTTTGGCTGTTTGTCCTCACTCTTACTAAATTTTAAGAGTTTCTCATATATTATTAACATGCTTATTATCAAGTATGTATTTTTCAAGTATTTTCTCTCAGTGTCTAGCCTGTCCTTTGTTTCCTTAACACTGTTTTTTAAAGAATAGAATAAATTTTAATGAAATGAACTTTACCTTGTTGAAGATCAGTTACTTGGGATACGTTTAATCTTTCCATGACTTGTTTCTAAGCTTCCTTAGGCTGAGTCCACTGTAATCTTTATTCTAGGCCTAGTTTAGTCCTCTTATTAAAATTTACTCTTTTGGGGACACCTGGGTGGCTCAGTCGTTAAGCGTCTGCCTTCGGCTCAGGTCATGATCCCAGGGTCCTGGGATTGAGTCCCACATTGGGCTCCTTGCTCAGCAGGGACCCTGCTTCTCCCTCTGCCTGACTCTGTCTTTCTCTCTGACAAATAAATAAAATCCTAAAAAAAAAGTGCTATTATTAAAAAAATAAAATAAAATTTACTCTTTTGGATACTTTCCAAACCTTTATATGTTACAATGTCTCTCGCCTTCCACTGGTTGAAACTGAACTATTCCCAGCCAGCTATGAGCTCTGGAAATTATGTGGCCAGGTGCATACAGTGGTTCTTTTACAATCCTCATAGAGTTCTCTACTACACACAAATGAACCCATTGTAAAAGATTCAAGGAGACCCAACAACTGGTCTTTGTAGCTCTGTCTCTTTGCATCTCTTCTCTGATATTCTGCCACACAAACACTAGTCATATCATCATCCTCCAAAAGCAATCCCCACTTCTCAACTCAGTGAGATCACTGATGAGGGTTAGTTTTCTTCTCCATCTAGTATGACCTGGAAATTGCTCTAAGCTAGGTTAATCACAGGGCTTACTTAATTTAATTTCTTTCAGAGATCACAGCCCTGCTCTGCCTGTTGTTCAAGTCTAAAAACTTTTTCTTCATATATTTTCCAGTATTCTTGTTGCTTTCTGAGAGAGGGTAATTTTTATAGACACATATCTTTTATGAACAAGGCATAAGCCAATATATATATATATATATATATGGGGACTTTTTTTATAATTGATCTAAATTTTGGCTATTCCAGGTAAATTTACAATGTAATAATTTTCTTGCAATTATTGTTTTTCTTACATCTTCCAAAATTGCTTCTCTTAGATGAGAAGACTGTTATGGAATATGTCAAGAATATGTCAGTTAAGCAATGGTATAAAAATTTAATTCTATATATCACCTATTATTTCATTAGACTAGGTAGATATATTTTTCTTTTATATTTTTTAAGAAAATTATTCAAACTTAGAAATCAAATTGAATATATATATCCTTTAAGTACCATAAGCCCTCATTTAATGTTTTCCCGAGGAATACTTAAGCCTCTAGGAATATTTACCTGTGTCTGACTTTGGAATTTATTATTTAATTATAGTGCAAATGTTGCTTTATAGATTTCTGTCTGACAAAAATGATAACTCAAAAAATACTGGCATTATTGCCCTGAAAGATACTAAACAGTTTTGTATATGTAAGCAAATTCATTTTAACACTATTTTGACTGGCTGAGTACATTAATTTCTGTTTCTCTAATTCTTCCTTAGACCAAGTTTAAACTATTACTGTTCCATAATTAACTAAAGGATTTTGACATGTATTCCTTCTATTTTGTAGGAGAGTCATGTTTTTAGAGTTTTGTAATTGTACTTAAGTTATTTTAGAAGTTGTCTGCCAAATGCAACATCTTGGCTATTTTGGATTTCTTATAAAGGTATTTTGGTCCATATATCATTGTTTAATTGGAGTTTCTTTGGAGGAACAAGCACTAGTAAGACTTCTGATCCTACCGTTTTGCTAGTATAATATTTATACTAAACTTTAAAACAAAATCATCCTGACAGAAATTGAGAGATCAGATATATTTTTATATAAACATCTAAGTTTATGTAATTAACCTGAATCTTTGGACAAACCAGATATGCTCAATATTTTGTTGTTGTTCTTGTCAAAATGTCAATAAATTAATGTCTATATCCCTTTGAAATGATTTAATCAGTGTGGGAATTGAAAACATACATTTCATTTTAAAAATAATATTTAGTTCTCATAAAACCCTTAGTTACACTAAACTTTCAAAATTCTAATACTGATTCATGAATTAGATAAACTGCAATTACTAATATATACTCAGATTAAAATTGAAAAATTATATTGAATATGAAAGAACTGTAATTTTGACAAAATGTGTGCTATCAATACTAATTAGGTCTTATAGTAGATCAGAAAAAACATATTTTCAAGATACTTACCGAAGTTTAACCTTTGAATATATATGCAGTTCAATAATATTTGGATATTTGCTTGATTTCTATATATCTTTTTTAATACAGGTGTTTTTGCTTCTGACTTTAATATGCTCCAGAGTAGCTACAGTCTTTTAGTTCTGTTAATGATTTTATTACATTTTGCAATTTTAAACAAATGGAAAAGAATTGTGCATGGGCATGGATCTATTGATATGTCCTCATGAGCTTAGCTAATGTGATAATATATTCACGTGTAATATATACATACAATTACATACTTTCTACTTCTCGGTTACATACATACATCCTAGTTTTTTCTAGGAAGGAGAAATTAATAACTTTGGGTGTGTTATAATTAGCACAGGTGGTTGAGGATATACTATCAACAATCACAACAGATAAATACTCTGTGTATCTAAGGTAACAGGATGTATTTTGCATTTCAATGAAAGTGATAGTAGTGTTCACCTAAAATTAAATGCCATCTTCCCTGTAATATGAAAGAGATAGTGACAAATAAGTCTTTACCATTCATAGCAAAGCATAAAATATTTGGGGGAGGCAAATTATATGCCCTTGATTTATAATATCTGAATAAGAAATGAAGCAGAATGTGTTAAAATATTAACTAAGTGTATGCACTGCCGGTGGACTTATTTATAATATAAGTTAAATAAACTAAAAAGAACTTACTAATATGTCCTTGTGAATGCTTTTCAGCATGTATCTTATTATCAGGAAAAATATTGAGTGCTTATGAAATATTTTTTATTATACCCCATAGAGAATTTTTTTCTTTTTTTCAATTTGATAGTTGGTTACTGTAATAAATTAATCATTTTTATTTAGTTGTATCATTCAGTAGGTGAATTGTTCTTTCCTTGGAAGTTTGCCTGGAGGCTTTATTATAAACTGCAGGCAAAATTTGTGTCTTTGACAAGTGAAAAGGGTGTCTGAACCCTGAAGAGGAAATTCTCTATATTGTGACTGTAGATTCTGTGAAAAGATTCTTGACTTTAGTTTTATAGCGACAGGATGGAAAAACAACTAATCGTCTTTTGAATGTCCTATCACATTCTTTATAAAAATGTACATTCAAGTTAACTCACCTGCCTTAATAGTGTTCAACATGGTTTCTATGTCTTGATTATCATTTACTGCTACACCTATGTAAATGATCATATATAAAACAAGATGAGACCAGTGGAGTGAGTTTGTGCATGCATGATCACGAACAATCTTTTGATATTATTTATGGTCACAAACAGCACAAAGGAGGTGCTGAGAAAAATTTTTCAACTTCAAAATAAATGTGCAGAAATCTTCAGTAATATTGTAAACAGCTTCTACTTGTCAGTTTTACTCATTATCTGTGGTTCGTATTTTATTTTTTTTTACAGTTGTTAAGAAAAAAATAATATTGGAAGCTTTGATACACAGAATAAATAGGTTCTTACATATCATACTGGGAACATCTTTGATAAGTTTATAGTGTGATTACTACTTAATTTTCTAGGACAAGATACCTATGTTTGACTTTGTTATTTGCTGTTTGACTATAGACCACTAACTGTCAAGTTACAAATAAACTTGTAAATATTTTTTGAGTTGAAAATTAACCATTTCAAAGATTAAAATTTTATGCTCTGTATTTTTATTTACTAGAAAATTTATTTCAGCATTCTTTTTTTTAAAAAGATTTATTTATTTATTTTAGAGAGAGAGAGCAGGAGGAGGGGCAAAGGGAGAGAGAATCTTAAGCCGACTCGGTGCTGAGCACAGAGTGCGACAAGGGACTGGATCTCACGACCCTGCGATAAGGATCTGAGCCAAGCCAGGAGTGGAAGGCTTAACTGACAACAGCACCCAGGCGCCTCTATTTTAGCATTCTTTGACAGACTGTTCAAAACTCTGTACCTTGCGGCGCCTGGGTGGCTCAGTTGGTTGGGCGACTGCCTTCGGCTCAGGTCATGGTTCCAGGGTCCTGGGATTGAGCCTACATCAAGCTCCCTACTTGGCGGGAAACCTGCTTCTCGCTCTCCCACTCCCCCTGCCTGTGTTCCCTCTCTCACTGTCTCTCTCTCTCTCTCTCTCTCTCTCTGTCAATTAAATAAATAAATAAAATCTTTAAAATAAATAAATAAATAAAACTCTGTACCTTGGGGCATCTGGATGGCTCACTCCGTTAAGCATCAGCCCTTAGCTCAGGTCATGCTCCCGGAGTCCTGGAATCCAGCCCTGCAGGGGGCTCCCTGCTCAGCGGGGAGCCTGCTTCTGCCTCTCCCTCTGCTCCCCTGTTCCTGCTCTCTTGATTACTGTCTTTCTATCTCAAATACATAAATAAAATCTTTAAAAAAAAGCCTCTGTACCTTAGGTTCTTTTTTTTAAATAGCTCTGTTAAGATATAATTTAATAAATACATACACATCACCTATTAAAATGTAAAGTAAATGTTTTTTAGTACATTCACAAAGTTTCACAACTTTTAGAATTTTAAAATTTTCATCACTCTCCCACGAAGAAACACCATATATATTAGCACTAACCTCCCCTGCCTTTCTTTCTCATTCATTCCAGCCCCAATCCTAGGCAAACCTTCGTCTACCTTCTGCCTCTATAGATTTGCCTATTCTAGACATTTCAGAATGGAATCTTAAAAAATGTAGTCTTTTTTTTTCCCACTTGCTTCTTTCATTTAGCGTAATATTTAATGATTTTTCTCCTAGTGTAGCATATATCAGTACTTCATTCTTTTTTATTACTGAATTTGAGCCAGCCATACCATTTCATTGGTTCCATTGTTAATTACTTAGCTGAATAATATTTTATATGTTTCTCTTCTGTTATTTATAAAAGTCATGTTATTTATTTATTTATTTGTTATTTATTTTAGAAGGGGTGGAGAGGAGCAGAGGGAGAGGGAGAGAGATTCTCAAGCAGACCCCACTGAGTATCGAGCCCCATATGGGGCTTGATCTCACGACCCTAAGATCAGGGCCCCAGCCAAAACCACAGAGGCTTAACAGGCTGTGCCACTCAGGCACCCCTAAGAGTCATGTTATTAATTCTCCTTTGTAATTATAACTAAACATAATATTAAGAAGTATATTTTATTGTTTTCAATTTTTGGATTTTGTTTATTATTTTGTGTTTAAAGACTAGGAATAAGTGCATAATGCCAAAGAAAACTTAGATTCAAATCTATTGAGAAAAAATGAAAAGCAACAATTACATAGCATTTTTTAGAAATATGATATATCCAAAAATAATCTATTCTTATCAAAGAAAATAGCATTTTAAAAATTTAGTGTATAGTCAAGTTGTTGATTCATATACACTTGCTATAGTTTTGTATAACCTTGGAAATAAAACAAGAAATGTCAAGTTCATATTTAGATATATTTTTATTTTGATTCATTTTGTTCATTAGAAACATCTAAAAGGCATTTGACATTATTCATATTTTTGCAGCTGTTTTCATTAATTTGTGCCATACTGTGAAATGTGTTGATTTTGCCATGACCAGTCCATGAAATCATTGTCTAACTGCTTGATACACTGGCTGCTTACCAAAAAGTACTCCAAAAAAAAGATGTGCTGTGAAATGACAAACATCCTTTATATATATAATTATTAGTATAAAGCTCTTTTTCATGAAAATAGATCTATGGATTTTTTTCATTTTAAGTGAATAAGAAATGTTATGACATTTTGGATATGGAGTTGAAATTGCAGAAAACTTTATACTGTCGTTTCCATTTTTTTTTTAGATTTTATTTTATTTGGGAGAAAGAGAGAGAGAGAGCATGAACAGCGGGAGGGGCAGAGGAAGAGGGAGAAACAGACTCCCAGCTCAGCAGGGACCCCGGTGTGGGGCTGGATCCCAGGACCTCTGAGATCATGACCTGAGCCAAAGGCAGATGCTTAACTGACTGAGCCACCCAGGCATCCCTGTAGTTTTCATTTTGGTTTAATACTCAACAGTTTAACTATCACTTAGTAAATCCATTGGACTTTAAAAACTTTTATGTTTTCTGTATTTTCTTTATATCCTCTTTTTATTAATATATATAAATATCTTAATATAAAATATATGTGCTGTTTTTAACATTAAGTTTAATCCTTCAAAAGTGATATATAATGAAAAGCAAATGTCTATTACTGATCCTAGTCACCTAATCTAAATTATTTACTCAGTATATTAATCTTAGTTTGTTTTAGTTAATGTTGAATTAGTTATTTTTCAGATCTGTCAAAGTATTCTTATCATTTGTGTATTTATACAACCTGATTTCAAAAATAATATGATTATTTAATTTAGTGGCTAAGGTATCTACATAATTTATGTGAAAACATATCAATAATTGTCTCATATTTCCACATTTGTTTTAAGAGTAGCATGCTTTAAGATAATTGGAATTCTTGCCATGAGCCTTTCTAACAATTCTCCTTATTAAGTTATACATTAAACCTACTTATATGAGGCAAGTGCTTTGAAATTATCAAAGTGTTGTTTATTGGAAATATATTTTTCTCCCACCCAGTTGAATGTGTTAACAAAAAGACAAAGTGAGAAACTAGATTTTAGTCAAGTCTTTCTACTCAATGATGTTTATCAGTTTTATTAGCTAATACATCTGGTTGAATTATCTTTTTTTGTTATTAAAAATGATAAATTTTCTATGAACATATTCTACATTTAATTTGAGATTCCTCTCCTTTTCAGGGTATCTGACACTAGATATCAAAGCTTCTTTTCCACGAAGTGGTGAGTCTTCCTCTCCTAAGAAATGAAATGTTTCAATGACTTTCTTGTGTTCAACTATTTAAAGTTTCCCAACAGTCAGCTTAAATATTTATAAGACTAGTCTTTTCAATAAAACTTAGAAAAAAGCATCACACTTAAAAGTGAATCAAAGGTATATAAAGGCAAGAATTTCTCTTGGCTACTAAATATCTGGAAATTTGTTAGTCTTGGAATAACCTCTATTTTCCCCAAACCTTTTTATGTCATTAATTACATTTGTTTTAGCAAAGAAAAACAGCACTTATAGAAATGTATTTTATTTCATTTCTTGAAAATATATTACATTGTTACGTGTTGATAATTAATGGTCAAATTATCCTGCCATGTGAGGTAAAATCTCTATACACACAACTGTGTGTGTATGTACAGTCAATCCTCATTATTTGTAAATTCCATAGTTGTGATTTCTCCTCCTCACAAAAATGTATTTATTGTAACTCCAAAGTCAGTATTTGTGGCATTTACATTGTCATTCATTTGTGAATATATGCAATGGGAATAACCTTACATTCCAAATATGAGTGAAATCGTAGCATATTTGTCTTTCTCTGACTGACTTATTTCACATAGCATAATACTCTCTAGCTCCATCCATCATTGCAAATGGCAAGGTTTTATCCTTTTTTATGCCTGAGTAATATTCCACAACAAAATAAATATTAAATAATAAATAATCAGAGGTAAAAATTTTGAGTCTGCCACGTGCATGAGCATTCCCAGCTAAGGGAAAATCTGCCTTCTTGTTTCCGATCTCATGTAAGTGCCTTCTTCATGGTCTATATACTGCTACATATTTTGCATTCTTTTGGGGTTTTTTTGTTGGTTGTTTCACTGTTTAAAATGGCCACCGTGGGGACATCTGGGTGGCTCAGTCACTTAAGTGACTGCCTTCGGCTCAGGTCATGATCTCAAGGTCCTGGATCAAGTCCCGCATCAGGCTCCCTGCTCAGTGGGGAGTCTGCTTCTCCCTCTGCCTGCAGCTCCCCCTGCTTGTGCTCTCTCCCTCTCTCTCTCTGACAAATAAATAAAATCTTATAAATAAATAAACAAAATAAAATAAAATGGCCACCATGAATAGTTCTGAGGTGTTATAAAAGGTTCCTAAGAACAAGAAGAGTGTGAGCAGCTTTGATAAAATATGTGT
Source organism: Callorhinus ursinus (assembly GCF_003265705.2). Lineage (NCBI taxonomy): Eukaryota > Metazoa > Chordata > Mammalia > Carnivora > Otariidae > Callorhinus > Callorhinus ursinus. The sequence goes on along the minus strand of NW_027397065.1, from coordinate 72,801,522 downwards.
TCAGGCATGAATTAAAGTGCTGTTGGCACTTAGTTCAATGTCAATGAATCGTTAGTTTATTTTAAATAAGGTGTCTTTAAACAGAAACACATGTAAAAAAAAGTCTGTGTATTGACCAGTTGACAAAAATGTTATGAGAGGTTCAAATCCTATATTTTCCCTAGGAGCAATGATGTAGTATTTGCAAAATCAGTGTTTGTGTTGATATTATAAAATATGTCTACTGTGAATAATGGGATTTGACTGTATATGTATGTGTATATACACATACACACACAAAAATGTTTGCATGTATGATTATTTATTATTTAATATTTATTTTGTTGTGGAATATTACTCAGGCATAAAAAGGAATAAAATCTTGCCATTTGCAATGATGGATGGAGCTAGAGAATATTATGCTACGTGAAATAAGTCAGTCAGAGAAAGACAAATACGATATGATTTCACTCATATTTGGAATGTAAGAAACAAAACAGGTGAAAATATGGGGGGGGGATGGAGAAGCAGACCAAGAACAATCTCTTAACTATAGAGAACAAACTGATAGTTACCAGAGGGGAGGTGGGCAGGGGGATGTATATTAAGAATGGCACATGTGATTGGCACTAGGTGTTGTATGTAAGTGATTAACAACTAAATTCTACACCAGAAACTAATATTACACTGTGTTAACAAACTGGAATTTAAATAAAAAGTTAACAAAATAAAATTTATTTTGTTAAGTGTAGATTTTCAAAGACTATTATTTTAAACCTAGGAAATTTAACAAAATCTAAAAAAAAAAAAAGAAAAAAGAGAGAGCAAACTCTAAACAGTAATTTGCATTACTAGTAATTAAATCATAATATTTCAGAAAAATAGTGCATCAACAATATTGAAAATTTATTTGCAAAAGAGTTTAATGTATTCATTAATTTATTATTTAAATTATGCTGCAATCATTGTTTAAATCATAATCATTTTATTTTGGGGGAAAATTACATATTTTGTAATAATTTATACTTTATATGTATATAATGAGTTAATACTTAACATTACTTTTTGCACTTTTTGTTGTGTTGACATGTCTTTTTTGTTCTTAACTATTGACTAATTGATATTTCTTACAGCAGCAAGATTGAGATCATAAACAAAATACAATAGTGTGCAAAAGGCTTTTGAGTATTCACTTTTCTTTCAGAGCATTCTTCAGAACACAGATGCTGAAATTGGTAGACCTAAGTATTGCAGAGCATATTCTTCCAGCGAGATTCTAAAATAGTTTAGTATTAAATATCAATGAAATACAATGCTCTTATACATGTTTATGGGCAGATCTTAGAACAAAAGCGTACATAAATGTGCCTTAGTGTAATTGGGGACTTATATTGTTGTTGTGTATATGTAGTCTTTTTGGTTAAAAATCTAGTACCTTGGGCCATGCCATACTGAATGTTTCATATCAGTGTATTTCTATAGGTTTTTGACATAAACTAGCATTTACTTGGGGACTTTCTATATTCTTGAACCACTTCTAATTTTATGACTGTGTAAAAAGTGTCTGCAAGTAGTAGGTAATCCTAAGAACATCACTGAAATATTACAGTAGTTCCTAATTCTCACAGAAATGATAATTTAATCACTGGAAAATAGAAATAAAATTGACAAGGCATATTATAAAATTATAGAGTTTATTAACAAATCCTGGACTACAGGAATCACAGTTGAAAGTTTAGGATTTTGAATCATTTCATATATGGTCCTTACTATAAATTAAGAACAGTTTTATATCATCTAATTCTCACAAATATTATTTGTGTTGGATATTTATATCAAGCTCACTTCAGGGTTAAAGGAAATGAGGTCAGAATGATTAAGTAACTTGGCTAAGTTTATTTAAACTAGTCAATAGTGAAGAAGAGATTTGAGCCTGGCTAATCTAATGTTGAGAGTTCACATTTTAACCATTGAGCTAGTTGGTTCATTTTCATAGTAAAATGTTGCTGTTTTTGTTGGGCTAAAATGCACATAACAAAATTCACTATTTTAATCATTTTCACATATACAATTAAGTGGCATTAACTATGTTTATATTGTTGCACAACTATGACCACTATCTATCTCCAGAACCTACTTATCAAAAAATGAAACCATTTTGCTGGTATTCAAAATCCATCGAATTTCTAACCCTCTTGCATATTTTAAAAAGAACATCTGTAGAACAAATTAGAGCAATATACTGGAAAGTTTGAAATCACATATAATGAATATTGCCAAATGAAAACAGCATTTGATAATATAAAATGTTACCATTTTATTTCTTTCCACTGTTTTAATTGTATAATTATAGTTTAGCCACAGTGCTTCAAAACATCCAGTTTTGATCACAGTTATGCTAAACTCTAATCTTTAGCTCTTCCAAGAACTTGTCATTCCTGTTTCCATGAAAATTGAGTTTATATAGTGAAAATGCATATCATTAGACTATGAAATAGGTAGTCATACTATATTACTGAGAAAAGAAACACCTACTTTGTTATGGAAAGACATAACAAACCTTAGGAAAAATCATTGAAATAGCTATATTTGTCAAATAAATTATTTTAGAACATCCATGTTGAAAGTGTTTATGTATGTTGATCAACTTCTTTTCTAGAGACTATGATAAGAGCAATAGGATTTCTTTAGCTTGTGTGAAATAATAATTATTTCTGAATCAAGTTTCTCCTGATCAAGTAATTGTCTCTGTCAAAACATTTTAACTGGAAAGAAATCAGTCACATTTTTTGAAATAGCTTTTGTAAATTTTAATCATATAGAAGTCTATTAACTTGAAAAGTATATCATTGAATATAAAACCTGAAAAGGCTTCAGAAATATAATGTTTAAAATAGCATTTAATTCACATAATCATATGCACAGTTTTTATTTTTTTAAAGATTTTATTTATTTATTTGACAGAAAGGGACAGCAAGAGAGGGAACACAAGCAGGGGGAGTGGGAGAGGGAGAAGCAGGCCTCCGGCAGAGCAGGGAGCCTGACGTGGGGCTCGATCCCAGGACCCTGGGATCATGACCTGAGCCGAAGGCAAACACTTAACGACTGAGCCACCCAGGCGCCCCACAGTTTTGATTTTTAAGAGTGATACCACAAATAAAAACAAAATGTAAACTAGAAAAATAGTTTTTCATTTTACTTCTGGAATAGGTGCACTGAGTCACCTCTTCAAAGAGGCCTTTCTTGACAAAATAAGTTGTTTTGGGGTTTTTTGACAAATTATGTTAAATTGATACCCCTTCCTTTTTTTTCCACTAAGTTCTTGATTAATTTCTATAAAATTTATTTTCACAAATTTCACAACAAATAATTATATTTAAGTATTTGTTTAATTGCCTCTTGTTGTTAGACTCTGCAATGTCAGATGATGTTACGCCTATTACAGTTTAATTCAATTGACATCAAAAGTTTTTGGTTGCCCTTGGCTTTTGATATAAGCAATGTGAATAGATTTGGACAGATTGAGGGATAAATCCTCTATAAAGAGAGGATTTCCAGATTACAGTGTCATATCATGAAACCAGAGCCAAAGAGTGAAATTTTACTAGTCTTTAGTCTGAAAAAATTGACCTAACATGCTAATGAGGAACGTAACACCTCACACTAGCTGACCAAGAGGAGCCTTAGTAATGGAAGGAAGTACAGAGAATCAGAGTCAATTTTGAGTTGTGTGGAATGGGATGATATTCATGGATGAGTTTTATAAATTATTTTATGCAACATCTGAAGCAGGAATTATATAAGTATATCATCAGTACCCTTCTGGTCTGTCATTACTCTGAAAATGATTATTTGTAAGAAGATAAAGAGAATTTGAGGCGCTTTGATCAATATGTGTTTTCTTTTCTTTTCTTTTTATTTTTTAATATGAGAGACCAATCAGAGTATTTGGGTTTTTAATTATATATAGGTGACTCAGTGCACCTATTCCAGCAGTAAAATGAAAAACTATTTTTCTAGTTTACATTTGTTTTATTTGTGGTATCACTTTTAAAAATCAAAACTGTGGGGCACCTGGTTTAAAAAACCAGGTCATGAGCCTTCAGATTGGAGAACATAAAGACACCAGTCCACCACAGGGCCACATCTTTAACAGTGTCCAAAACAGAAACTTGGGTTTGCAAGGCTATGCAATTTGTAAGGCCCACTTTAAGAAGAGTGATAAAATACACAAACAAAATTAGGTAATAAACAATGCTATTATTCAGTGATAATTCTAATTACAAGATTTCTGAAGCTTGCAAACAACATAAACAAAAATGCAGAAAAATAACAGAATTAAAACTATTATGTAACTCTCTGACAAGCCTCTATAATACTTCTATTCCCCTTCATTTTTTGGCTGCATACTCTTATCATCTGTCCAAATGAAAAAAAAATAAAAACAGAAAAGAAAAGTAATAATTATTAAAATGATGCTTTGAATTTCCCAGAACAGTTGGCCTTCCTTATTGTATTCATTGCTCAGTTAACCACGTACTTACAGAAAAAATGTTGAGGTGTCCTAGTGGAATATATGAAACAAAACAAGCAGACAAAAATTGCCTTGTACATGATAATAAGCCAAATTTAAAAAGAAAAAAATAATGCTTAATGTTTATTTGGACTTCATTTAAGTATTAAGTATTGAGCATTATCATCTAACCATAAGCATGTAAATATAGAAACATCTTTGATATACAGAATGATTTTATTTTATTTTACAATGCTAAGAATGTAATACATCCTTAATGGAGTGCTTAAAAATAGTAACAGTGTTAAAAATAGAATATCAAAAACTCACATAATGCACATCAAATTCCTTGCTTCTGACATTTACTCATTAAGTTTCATCCATTAATATTTGACCATTAAAATATTTACAAATTTTCCATTTTGTGGAAAAAACACACACTGCAGGCCAGTCTACAATTAATAGGAAATAGATTGGCAGAATAAACATGAACTTTTAGAAATAATTGAATTTAATTATTGTGTATATAATACCAGAAGGGTACTGATGATATACTTATAATAATTATTGAATAAATTATTAGTGATAATTTAAATGAAGAAGGCTATAGTATTCCACTTTTATATTCTTACTCAACATTCCAGTACAACTTCTTTATAATTGGACATTTGATATCAGGGGTTGGGAGAAATCTGTACTTTGTTTTATCAAATTAATTATTCCTATTTGTCTAATTACTACATGGAAGTGGTGAGGTAATATTTGAACTGTAGTGTTTCTACTTTGAAAAGACATATTTTGGTCATTTGTTATGTTACATTAATTTTTCTAACAATACTAACATTCTTCAACCACATGTGGTTTTTCTCGTCTTGGAAGATTTGTGGATATTTCACACTATTGCCAAACATCTACACTACTACTAAGATAGATTAAAAAAAAAACACAAAACAATCTTAACAAGTAATCACAAATTTATTCAGCAAGGTAGATTCATTTTACATTTAAAAAATTTTTCCCTTTATAATATTTTATTTTATTTTTTTTAATTGAAGTATACTTGACATACAATATTATATTAGTGTCAGGTGTCAACAGAAAGATTCAGTGTTTATATATATATTAGGAAATGATCACCACAATAAGTCTAGTTGCTATATGTCATCATATCAAATTATTACAATATTATTTACTATATCCCTAATGCTATACATCTTTACATCCCCATCACTTATTTATTTTATAATTTGTTACCTATTTTTATATTCCAATGGCAACATCACTCTGTTTAATTGATACTGTCAGCATTAGCTTATGATATTTTTCCAGAGCTGTCACACTGAACAAAATGAATGTTGCCTGGGAGTTTATTGGAGATTGAATGACTTGATTTGAGAAAATGTCATCTCCATGAACTGAGATTTTTTGAAATATTTCACTTCATGATTACCTCCACAAATATCATCCAATTAGATCATATCATTTCAATAAATGCCATATTATCCTCTTCAAAATCCAGTATGTTTGGACTCATGCATGTGTGCATGTGTTTATGTGTACCTTTGTGTATGTGTATGCATCCATATAAATAGTTTTATAAATTACCTGTGAGTAGGGAAGGAAAAATTCTCCCTCTCCCCTTCAAAGTCTTCTAGCTGGACTAAGAATTAAATTTACATGAGACACATTAACAGAAGAAAGAAAAAAATATTTATTATGTGCGCACAGAGGCCCAAAACTGAAATTGAGACCAAAAACAAATGACTAAGGCAGGCAGTTTTTATACTTTTTAGACAAAGAAACAATAAATTTATGAAGAATTGACAGGATAAAGAAAGCAGATGTTTGGGAGCTTTATTTTTATTTTTTTAAAAGATTTTATTTATTTTTTGACAAAAAGAGAGCGAGAGAGGAAACACAAGCAGGGGGAGTGGGAGAGGGAGAAGCAGGCTTCCCGCTGAGCAGGGAGCCAGACAGGGGGTTCCATCCCAGGACCCTGGGATCATGACCTGAGCCAAAGGCAGACGCTTAACTACTGAGCTACCCAGGCGCCCCAGGGAGCTTTAATTAGTAAGGAATTCTAAGCACAGTTTAGGCTGAGGTAGTAGATTAGTAAAGTAACACTGTGTATAACAGCTTTCTTGGCTCCAAATTTCTTATCTCTGGTGATAAAGGATGTCTCTTTACTTCTTAGTACTGGGAGGGTACATTTCATGGGGGAGTTTATTTACTGCTTTTCAGAGGAAGTTCTGAGTGTCCCTCCACTGGCTGTTTCCCAAGTAGCTTCAATTCAAAATAATCAATATGCCATTGTGGTGCATTTTGTGGGGCCTCCCACTGGCCCCCACAATAGGCACTCATTGTCCTGGAATATGAGGGTAACAAGATTTATTTTCTTTGTGTTATCTACCAAATGTTGCCAGACATTTTAATACTCTGAGCAAATCACTAGGGTATAGGTGGAATAATTTACACATTAGATTCTTGAGAGAATAGGAACTGAGCCTCAGAATCTTGATTAAGAAGTACTATTGTAGTCCAAGATTACTCTGATCAAGATTCAGGAACAAGAAAGCATATGGAAGTGGCCAAACTAAAATTACCTTGAAGTAAGGGAGAGTATTATCTGACATCTCATGACTCACACAAAGAACATTTGATGAGGTCTTATCCTGAAACAACTTAAATTGAGGTTGAAAACCCAACTGTACCCACATAATCCAAGAGATGCTATTTTGGATAACAACTGTGATTAAACAAGAGCTACACAATTAGAAATACACACACCCAACTTTGTGGGCTTTTAGCAACCTGGACATGGGGCATCATTACTGAAAATTGAATATGTCCATGAAATAATTTACATGTAGCGGGTGTTACAAGTATAGCAACCAGCAACTTTTGTTTCCTCCCTCCTTTTTGAATAAAACAGGGCTGATATATTTGTAAAGCAGGAATGCAACTGAAATAGATAGATGTTAGGTAAATAGATACATTGATGATACCTAGACCTGTAGATAATTTCATAGGGCTGATGTAACAGATTACCACTAACTGAGTGGCTTAAAAATAACAAAGTTACCATTTTACATCTCTGGAGGCTAGAATTCTGAAATCAAAAGTTTGGCAGAGTTGGTTCTTTTGAGGGCTGTACGGAAAAATTTGTTCCATACCTTTCTCCTAACTTTTGGTGGTTTACTTTGTGTTCCTTGGCTTGTAGATGGTGTCACTCAAATCTTCCACATTTCTATGGTGTTCTCCCTGTATTTCTTCATGTGGTCTTCCTTCTGGCAAGTCTGCCTCTGTGTCCATGTTTTTCCCTTTTTAATAAGATCCAGTCAGGTTGGATTAGGGCCCACCCTAATGACTTCATTTTAACTTATTACCTCAGTATAGACCTCAGTTCAAAACGGTTACATTCTGAGGTACTGGGGCGGGGGTGGGATGGTTAGGACTTCAACATATTTTTTTTGAGGACCTAAATTCAATTAATAGCAGGTAGGTAAATGGATAGATAGCTAAATAATATTAAAAGAGACATGTAGGGGCACCTGGGTGGCTCAGTCATTAAGAGTCTGCCTTCGGCTCAGGTCATAATCCCAGGGTCCTGGGATCAAGCCCCATGTCGGGCTCTCTGCTCAGCGGGAAGCCTGCTTCTCCCTCTCCTGCTCCCCCTGCTTGTGTTCCCTCTCTCGCTGTCTCTCTCTGTCAAATAAATAAATAAAATCTTAAAAAAAAGAGAGACATGTAAACTTATTTTATATATTACTTTTTTATTATTATGTTATGTTAATCACCACACATTACATCATTAGTTTTTTATTGTTGTGTTAATCGCCATACATTGCATCATTAGTTTTTGATGTAGTGTTCCATGATTCATTGTTTGCGTAGAACACCCAGTGCTCCATGCAGATCGCGCCCTCTTTAATACCCATCACCAGGCTAACCCATCCCCCACCCCCTCCCCTCTGAACCCTCGGTTTGTTCCTCAGAGTCCATCGTCTCTCATGATTCGTCTCCCCCTCCGATTTCCCCCCCTTCATTCTTCCCCTCCTGCTATCTTCTCCTTCTCCTCCTCCTCCTCCTCCTCCTCCTCCCCCCCATATAATGTATTATTTGTTTCAGGGGTACAGGTCTGTGATTCAACAGTGGTGGGAGGGATGGGGTGGCTGGGTGATAGACATTGGGGAGAGTATGTGCTATGGTGAGCGCTGTGAATTGTTTATATATTATTTTTTAATTTTTTTAAGTTTTTATTTAAATTCCAGTTAGTTAACATACAGTTTAATATTGGTTTCAAGTATACAATTTAGCAATTCAGCACTTCCCCATGTTTATCACAAGTGCTCTCCTTAATCCCCTCCACCTATTTAACCCATCCCCCCCACTCGCCTCCCCTCTGGTATCCATCAGTTTGATCTCCATAGTTAAGACTCTGTTTTTTGGTTTACCTCTTTCTTTCTTCCTACCTTATGTTTTGTTTCTTAAATTCCACATATGAGTGAAATCATATGGCATTTGTCTTTTGCTGACTAACTTATTTTGCTTGGCATATTGTTTTCAAATGATGGTAGTAACAACCTCATCAACTATGTATTTGATCAACATATTAGGTCTCACAATAAAAGGGGAAACTTAAAATTGTTCCTCAATATATGTAACATATTTTTTTCACATTTGATGAATTAAAATAACAAACCATAGTGTCCATGTTGTTACAGGTAGAGGAAGAATGTATAGAAGGCAATTTCTCAAATTGCCTCAACATATTAAACCAAATGATAAAAATTAATAGTAACTTAAATCAACTGGATTATAAAAACCTATGAGAATATATATCATTCAAGTTATGTGAAGAAATGTAAATGTAAAAAATAAGCAATAGTGACTATCCTCAAGAAAAGTAAAGATATTTAAAGGAAGTCTTAGAATGGGGTGCTGAGGAGTTGGCAAATTATTGCATAACTCATCAAGGCTTATGGAAGATTTTAAAGGGGAAACGATTTTAGAAAGGCAAGTCTTTAAGATAGATCAATGATTATAGAATAGGGTTTTCCTTGTAAATAACGTAAAGAAAAGAATAAGTTCAAATTGTTTTTAGATGATGTCTCTTTATCCAAGGAGTTACAGTGGGGTTGACGATATTCACAGGTTTTGGTGACTGATTACATGTGGGAAGTGGAGAAGGAACTTGAAACAAAAATGCATAGAGCCCACTGTTACTCAAAGCTTAGTCCTTGAGTGACTGGGTTTTGTTCCATTGTGAAAAACATGAAGTTAAAACAAAAATTCTTGAACCCAAAAAATTTTGTTCCTAAGATTCCTCTGAGAGTTTATGTATATTTTTCCTTCCTTCTTCCTTTTCTTTTCTTTTATCTTTTCTTTTCTTTTTTCTTTTCCTTTCTTTCTTTCTTTCTCTTTCTTTCTTTCTTTCTTTCTTTCTTTCTTTCTTTCTTTCTTTCTTTCTTTCTTTCTTTCTTTCTTTCTTTCTTCCTTCCTTCCTTCCTTCCTTCCTTCCTTCCTTCCTTCCTTCCTTCCTTCCTTCCTTCCTTCTTTCCTTCCTTCCTTCCTTCTCCTTCCCCATCTCCTCCTCCACTTCCTTCAAGTTCTCCTTCTCCTTCTTCTAACTCTGAAGGAAAGAAAGAGAAAATTTTAAAAATTAAAAAAAAAAAACCAGAACTTAGGGGCTGAGGAAAGTTGAAAAAACATAGTTAGATTTAACATGTCACATGAGAAGTAAAAAAAAAAAATGTTTTATGTGGTTCAGAGTGCCTGGGAGAGAGTACAGAACAGAACAGAATAGCCAGCATAACAAACACTGAAGAAGAAAGATCTGCTTACATAAAGATTGTTATTTTTTAAAATACCCAAGGTAAAAGATATGAAAAGGACAAAAAGAAAAAAAAAGGCTTTGTGACCAGTCACTAAATGGATATGATTTCAAAAAGCAACTAGAATAGAAAAGCAAGGGAATTTAGTTTAGGTATGGAAGGTAGTTTTGACTTTACTTATTTTGCATTTTGATTTTTTTTCTGAAAATTTTCTTTTACTGAAAAATCTACACTAAAAACAAAATTTGTCCTCAAAAAATTGCATGTTTAGAAATCTCTCCAGGATAACATTTGCTATTCTTTTCTCAGATTAAAAAATCCTCATCTTAGTACTTTTAATCCTAATGATGAAAGAGGAAGGAAAATTAAATTCAAATGCATACATTTTAAATCCTAATAAAAGTCACATAAAGAATTCTGACAGAGTCCTTATTTTGTGAAGAAATACTTTCTATATTTTTAAAGCAGTGTTTTAACATTTTAATCATTGTTGCAACATTAAAAGGATATAAGTTTTTATAGACCCACACCCAGCTTTAAATTTTTTAATTCAGTAGTGTGGTGCCCATGTTAACCTTTTCATTCATTGTTGTAAGGTCACCACTCCTAACTTTCTCTTCATTGTCTTTTATATCAATGTCTGTTTTTCTCATTAAGTTTGTTTTATGGTAGAGTCCTCTGTCAAGTATTTTCTGTGAGTTGCATCTTGATATAGACTTTGAATTCTTACATATCTACAAAAAATTTTTTTTTCCAATCCTAAGAAGGTGAAATATCTGTTAAAAAGTAATGTCATCTTAACTTGATGTATGATTCCTGGGTAGAGGAGTCTTTTCATATATTCTTCTAGCTCCCAGTGTTAGAGATGAGAAATTTAATACATTTTAATATTTTACCTTCTCAGTGACTTCTCTCTCAAGAAACTTAAAAAGATGTCCTTTCCTTTTCTTTTAATACTTAGAATTCAGAAATTTTACTAGGATATGTATAAGTGAATAGCTCTTTTTTTGTTTTTCCTCAAACTTGCCTATATCTCAATGAATGTTTATAATTTTTTGACTCAAATGTTTTTTCAAACCAAGTGTAGCTTTCTCTATTATTTATTCAAATGCTCTCCATCCTATGTTTGTTTCTAATTCTCTTTTTTGAAACTACTATTATGTGAATCAGAGGTCATCTAGTTTTGCCTCAATTGCTGCATAATGGAGTGATTTATGAAAACAAATATTTTTTATTGCATGAAACAAGTTATTAACAGTAGAATGATGCATATATTGGCCTATTAGTGATTTAAAAAATCTTATCCGTATATTTACAGAGAGATTGTCTAGAAAGTAGAATAAGTTATACTTTCTTGGTGATTTATATTGTCTGTTATTTCCCATAGTGAGATGTCATTCAGTAAACACTACAAATGATAAATAAAATGTATTCACTATTTTAATGAAAGGTTATGTTAACATATACTTCCAGTTGACGCATCATGACCTCTTCACTTGTAGCCATGAATGACTTTTCATAACATGAAACATCATGTTCTTAAGATTATCAATGTGTGAGCTAATTTTTTTTTTAAGATTTTATTTATCTAGGGCGCCTGGGTGGCTCAGATGGTTAAGCGTCTGCCTTAGGTCAGCTCAGGTCATGATCCCAGGGTCCTGGGATCAAGTCCCACATCAGGCTCCCTGCTCCTTGGGAGCCTGCTTCTCCCTCTGCTTCTCTCTCTCTCTCTCTCTCTCTGTCTCTCATGAATAAGTAAAAAAAAAATCTTAAAAAAAAAGATTTTATTTATCTATTTGAGAGTGAGAGAATGAGAGATAGAGAGCACGAGAGGGAAGAGGGTCAGAGGGAGAAGCAGACTCCCTGCTGAGCAGGGAGCCCGATGTGGGACTCGATCCCGGGACTCCAGGATCATGACCTGAGCCGAAGGCAGTCGCTTAACCAATTGAGCCACCCAGGCGCCCTGTGTGAGCTAATCTTTACTATGAATTAATCATCATATCTTTTTTATCATCAGAACTGGGGACTCAAATAAGTAATTCAAAATAATGATACATACACAGAAGTGAAAACTAATTTTATAGCACTGAGTTATGCAAGTATTTTCTAAAAGGCAACATTTAAATGGAAAACTAACATAAGTTAATAAGTCAATAAAAATATAAAATTGACTTTAATATATTTAATAGTATTGAATAATCAGATGAGAAGATTTTTTTCATTAACTCAAATCTAGTTCTGTCCTCAACAATTATGATTCAATAAACTGAGTGGACTTCAGATATTTTGATGTTTTGCAGCTTCTCTGGGAGAATATGAAGTAGCTAGGGAGTATGTTTTGAGGGGAAAAAAAAATACCAAAAACCTGAGACTAAAAAATGTAATAGCCCTTTTATTTGGGTAGATCATTTCTACTTCTTCACATTCACAAACTTATTTTGTTTCCAGAGATTTCCTTGAATTTTTTAAGCATATATGACTCATAATATGTGCCATAAACTCATTTTGCTATTTATGAAGTAGAAACTTATGAAAGGCTGAAGAGTACATAAGATCAATAAAAGATTATGAGAATCTTTTGAGCCAGAAAATAGTTCAGAGAGCACAGAGCAATATTAATTAGCACTAAGAGGAAATAAAAGTTTAGATGAATGTTTTAATTTAGTCCAAATGTAAAAATTTGCAAATGTAGAGAAAAGATGGCGGGCGGGAAGCTATAACGTGATACAAATCTGCTGGAAACTATTTAATTTGAACTGGGTCTATTACATTGGAGGACCTGACTTGATAGTTTTATTTGCTTTTATTAAAGATGCTTCAAATTCTTTATTCTTTATTAACCATAAGTTACAATACAATTTCCTATATGCATGAAATTTTATCTCATAGTAAAGGCATGTTAAAAATCTTATTGACTCACTTAGTGAAACATCACTTCTTCTACAGTGATCCAGTTACTCTTACCTTTCGGGAAATCTTTTTTTGTCTGTTTGTGGTTTTTTGTTTTTGTTTTTGTTGTTGTTGTTTTAAGTAAGCTCCAGGCCCAGTGTGGAGTCCAACATAGGGCTTAAATTAAACTTCATGACCCTAAGATCAAGACCTGAGCTGAGATCCAGAGTTGGATACTTAACTGACTAAACCACCAACGTGACCTTTGTTTTAGTTGTGGTGGTTGTTTGGTTTATAAAACCACCACTTACAGAAAGTAAATTAAAACAACTAGAATTCTACACACATATATTTGACACTCCTCATCTTTCAACACCTACTACTATTAAGACTTAAAATCAAGTTCAGATATTCAGATGAGAGATTAAGTTAACAGCCCCAGATTCACAGAGAATTAAGCTTCAGCACAAAGTTTTAACATAGGTATATATGACCCTAAAATCTATTGTCTAATCTATAATTTGATATCTAAAATGATAGCTATCACATATTAAGGATTTGGATGCATTATTGCAAAAGAATCATGAAGGAGGGTTAAAGAAACTGAAACAGAAATGTTAAATATCTTGCCCAAGGCAAACCTCCTGGGGCAGAGTACAGTTCCCACTGTTGTGCCCTATGCAGCTTCTATCAACTGTTACCATTCTCCTGCCAGGCAGTATCAAGTCCCTTCTTAGATACATTTTTCAGGTCTCATTTCCCAGAACAATGGTCATCACTGGCCTCAAAAAGAGGAGTCCATCATTTTGTTAGAAAAACTGAAATATTTATAAACACAGAGTCATTAACCTGAATTATTTTTCTACCTGGCCTAGAGGCAAGTATGCATGCAAATTTAATTCAGGAATACAACATGAATTGAACTCATGTACAGTAATGTCACAAAATGTATGATCTATATGAATATAACAATGTATAATGTATAATGCATTGTATAATATATGTTATATAATTTATATATAATATGTATATATAACGTAACTTATTTAAGTGCCAACATTTAAATTACCTACCTATTCTAAATTGTATCAGAAGCCAGAGGTGGAAATGAGTGAAATTGAAAGAACAGCACTGAGGTTTATACATTTTTTATATTATAGAAGAAAAAGAAAAAAAGGAATGGAAGGAGAACCAGTGATGTGACAAGTGCTGCATTAGATATTTATATTCTTTAGTTCCTCTAACGCTAACATCCATTCTACCAAAAAAAAAAAAAAAAGCATCTCAGAGAGGTTAGGAGATAAGATTATGTTCACAGTAGACTCACTTAAGTCTTTCATCACCCAAAGGTCACACTTTTCCTGGTTTCCCCAGACTACAAATCTCCATAGGAAAGCAACACAAAATAAAATATTCTTTATCCATTGTTTCATGTTATAAGCCTCAATATTAGTGATATCTAAACTTAAGGTGAGAAAAACCTGTAAGTCTTTAAGTTCAACATTATACTTATTTAATAGAAATCCCTCTTACAGTGGTTATCCAAGTGCAATATATTTACTTCCAAGAAAAGAGATTTCATTACTCACAGAAGCAACACACTTGGATATTTCATTTACTTGTATTATCTTGCTTACAGATGTGAATTTTATCCTCAGAAGTTTCACCTATTTACTTTTCTAGCAACATAAGTGTTCTCTAACAATAGATTTTATGGTATATAAAAGGTATAAAGTAACTGTCAACCTAGAATTGTGTCCTCATCTTTTTGAATTAAGCAAAGTGAAATCATTTGCCAAAAAAGCATTAAGACATTTTATTGTAGGCAGACTTCATTAAGGAAATTCTCAAGGTGGTATTTTAGAAAAGAGAAATATTATGCCATTAAAAAAGTTCTGAGATGTAAAAGTTGATAAAAAATTGATAATTATGTACATAAACCTTAGCAAACTTTGACTACATAAAGATAATGATGATAAAGTTCATTTGGAGAATTAGTAAAATACTGGATGATATTAATATATATGACTGAAGAGGAATGATCAAAGTTAAAGAATTTTCTGTTTTTTCCAGTAAAATTGATTTATTATACATAAATTTATTTAAAATGCTTAATGTAAATACTAAAAGAGTAAAAGTTTACTTCAAGACAGTAGAGGGAAAATAACACAGTAAAAAATAACACAATAAAGTTTAACAAATAAAATGACAAAAATTTAAATATAAACCTAGATAGGGGTGCCTGGGTGGCTCAGTGTGTTGAGTGGCCAACTCTTGATTGAGGCGCATGTCATTATCTTGGAGGTCCTGGGATCAAACCCTTGTCGGGCTCCTTGCTCATAAGGGAATCTGCTGGAGGATTCTTTCTCTCCCTCTCCCTCAGCCCTTTCCCCCACTCATGCTCTCTCTCTCCCTCCCCCTCCCCTAGAATAAATAAATCTTTTAAAAAAAGTAGACATAGATAATTAGAAAGTACACAAAGGATGTTGAATATATCAAGATATATCTATATTTAAAATAGTAATTATTGGTCTAAAATTATCCTTTAAATGTAGATTAGATGAAAAATATTTGTATATAATATAAAGAGACATTTCTAAAAACAATAGTACAGGAATTTTGGGTGCCTGGGTGGCCCAGTTGGTTAAGCATCTGCCTTTGGCTCAGGTCATGATCTCAGGGTCCTGGGATCAAGCTGGCACTGGGCTCCCTACTTAGCAGGAAGTCTGTTTCTCCCTCTCCCTTTCCGCCCCCCCCAACAACCGGCAAGTGTGCACGCCTGCGTGAGTGCTCTCTCTCTCTCTCTCTCTCTCAAATAAATAAAAACTTAAAAAAAAGAATACAGGAATTTTAAGTGAAAGAAAATGATAATGGCTATATCTAGAAAATACCACCAAAATTAAAATGGTATTTTTATCTGAATAATTTATATTTATATGTAATAAAAACACCAAATTTGGGAGATGTAAAAAAAGGATCATAGGACCCTTCAGGTGAACTGCCAATACTTTAATTTCTAATTTTGCACAAAGATCTCACTTACAATATGTGAAATAAAAACGATAAAGGAAAATATTGTCATCTATCCAGTTGGCAAAGAACAACAAATTATTGGCGTACTGCTTTGCTCTCTCATTCATTACTGGTTAGAGTAAAATCTGGTACTATTCTTATTAATAACATGATATATATTAAAATGAAAAATACACACATTTATATCAGTTTTCTATTACCATAATAATGGTGCATAACAAACCATCCCAAACTCAATGGCTTAAACATAGTCAGTTTTGTACTCACAAAACTATGATCAGTGATTTAGGCATGTTAGTTTTTCTGGTCTTGTCTGGCCTCCGTTTCATTTCTGGGACTAGACATGTGTTGGCTGGCTGTTAGTCAGGGTTACTTGACTCTCCTTCAGTTATCTCTTACATCACTGCCACAGGTTCCTGGGGGCATGTTTCATGGTGAAGGCAGAGTTGCAAGGGCAAACAAGCCTAGTTGTGAAAGTCTTCCAAGCTTCTGTTTACATCTTGTTCTCCAACACTGCACTGGTCCACAGCCAGTCCACTGGCTACACTCAGAATCAAGGTGTGGGGAAATAAGCTACATCTCTTTATCAAAATTAATTTGAAAGTTACACCTCAAAGGGCATGGATACAGGAGAAGGTGAAGTATTAGAGACATTAATACTACCTTATTCCTTGGTGAAGTTATTCATATATAGTTTTTCCTATAAATATGCTTGAACATGTGTGACATGACCTACCTAGGTATAATAATATTTAGTAAAATATCCTTCAAAGCAGAGCACTAAGGTATATCCAGTATGAAGAATATTAAACATGTATAATTACAAAATTTCCAAATGAATATTCTGTAGCTACTGAAAATTATTTATGGTAAATAATACCTGTAAATGAAAAAGCAAAATGCAAATGGGTACTATATGCTGTCGTGTTTTTAAATAAATAAAATATGCTTTGATATCTGAAAAAATAGTAACTAAGTGCTAAAGATAATGGTTGATATTTGAGAAAAGATAGGAGGTCTGAGCAACTAAAGTGTTCATAATTTTACTGTATACAATATACCTTTCAATCTTTTTAAAATTCTATCCCATAGGCATATATTACCTCTTTCACTTATTACCTATTTGTTCACACAGCAATTTGTGAACATTTTTTTTGTATGTCACATCAATTGAGAGGGCAACTATATAATAATAAATTCCAAGGAGGAAGGTATTTCCAACATGTTTTCCAGTCTTCAAATTATTTTAGTCTGAATTAAGAGAAATTGCAATATGTAGAATAGAAAAATGACTCAAAATATGTAAATTTCATGTAATTTATATGAATTGCCAAGAGTTTTGTGTGTCTAGCACTTGAATTAATGAATATGGCTGGGCACCTTCTCAATGACTAATTTAGGTAATTTTTCCTGTGTTTAGTTTCACTTGTAAGATGACAATTCTTCTTGAAGGAAGAAGTAATGATTTTTCTTCTGTCCTCTAAGGTTGTTGGGAGTGAGAAGCATAAAACACAGTAGAAGTGCAATGAGACTCATAGAGAACTGTCACAAATTTACAGGACTTAATGCTATTTCATTGTAAGCAAAATTTATATATATTTTTCTGGGTATCCATCTCCATGCCTGGTGAAAAAAATAAATGCAAGAAACAGTGTCTATAGGCAGTGGTAGTTTAAATATTGCTAGTTCTTATTTGTATTTGACATTACAAGTTGTGAATTATTCTGACTTCTTACTGTTTGACATTAGTAAATACATACAGTATTTCTCAAACTCTTTTTCATAAATATGTTTTTTTAATCTGTTTAAAACAAAGAAAGGAATAGATGATACATTTTTTTATTTCTAGGTTTTGGTCAATGTATGTGAAATATTTTATGTTTTAATATACAAACAATAAAATTTAGTCAAAATGAATTACATTAGAGATATTTTAGGCTGTTCTCTTGCTGTTTGTAAGACAGATGGCAACACCTTTAAAGTTATAAATTTAAATTATATTGTATGTGCCATTGGGTATTCATATGCATAATTTCAGATATTTGACTACTTATTTTTCATAAATATGTAAATATTTTGTTTCATCTTTTGGGAAAAATCAGTGTATTACATCCAAATAACAATCCAAAGGGAACAAGTATTGAACTTGTTTCCAGAATTTATAATGAATATAGTTTGCCAACATAAATGACTTTCAGGATCTGACTTTTCAAAGTGAATATCACACTGCTAAGAGAAACGATGATAACTGGTGTTACAAGGTGAGGATATTGCATATTGGCTTGAAAATAGAAAAATAGAAATTTAAAAATTTAGGGAAAAGAAGAAAGGCACTGAAATAAAAGAAAACCTTAAAATGAATAAAATAAACATAGGACGAGAAAAATTGTACTGCCTTCCAAATAAAGTATTATTTTTTACTCATTATCATTTTTCTCTTAAGAGTTTAATTTTAAAAAGTCATTTTAGGGCGCCTGGGTGGCTCAGTCGGTTAAGCGGCTGCCTTCGGCTCAGGTCATGATCCTGGAGTCCTGGGATCGAGTCCCACATCGGGCTCCCTGCTCAGCGGGGAGTCTGCTTCTCCCTCTGACCCTCCCCTCTCTCATGTGCCCTCTCACTCTCTCTCTCAAATAAGTAAATAAAATCTTTAAAAAAAAAGTCATTTTAGTTAAAGCTGCAACTGAAATTGACCATTTCAACATTACTTAATTTTTATGGAAGAGGAATTTACAGGTAGCTAAAATCAAAGATTCTGTTAGAAGCTAATGATGGGCTACTTGCTGTGCATCTGTATGTGTTCCTGTAAATCAATTATACTGTAGAATTTCTGAGTTCAACAAAACTTGACCTTTAGTGAACTTTATCTAGTGTTATGTACGCAGTGTCCTCACATTCCTACCCAGATGACAATAAGTATTATCAGATCTTAATGAAAATCAAATTTCTTTATATTCAGTAATTAGCTAGTAAAACTAATTAGTTGAGGACCTACAAACTAGTGTTAAAGGTGATTAAGCCAAGTTAATGATTACAAAAATAATTATACTTCCACTGTGAACCTCAGAATTATAATTGGACTGTCTATCCCAGTTAATTAGATAATTAGCACACCAAGATTGTTGAAAAACTTTGAGCAGTTGGAAAAGTGCATTCTTTAGAAATCTCACATTTAGATGTGCTCTTTAGGATAATTTGATATCACAAATCTTTCAAAGTTAAGAGGAGTAAATGTAATTTTCATTTTCGCAATAATTAATAGTTATCCAATTAATGTTATTGCTATTAGTTTCTTTCCCTTCCAAACCAAATTTGATCAAAAGAGCAATAAACTTCAACCAAAAGTACAAACTAGCATTAGTGAATTTACTGGTTGATTGCTTCTAACAATGGAGTAAATTGTGATTATATTTTATACAATTCTTTAAGTGTTCTAAATATAAAATCGAACATTTATACTAAACAATTCAATTATCATATCTACTGAAAAATATTTTATTCTGATTATATTTTGACTGTTTTGGCAACTCCTTTTATTTCAAGTGCCTATATGGAATCATTGTCTTATATATAGGATCATTTTCATGTTGCTACTTTAAAAGGCTGAAAAACATAAACCTTATCAAATCACTATTATCTGGATCAATTTAGGTTCAGAGTCTGAAATAACACACAAGGGTTAGCTTGACTCATGTTTTTTGGTGAATCACACACACACACAAATAATTAAAAATAAAAACTCTATTCTCAAAAGAATTATCTTTTTGAATTATAACTACTTGTTCACAAGTTATCTCACATGATGGATGGATTATCCTAAAAAGTAGAATCAAAATCAATGACATATTTCTTATAATCACAATATTGTGTTATAATACTAGCACATAAAACAAATCCTTTAAATATTTGTTAAATAAAAGTTCTCAATTTAGAGGAAAATCAGAATATTTTTGCAGTTAGAATCCTGTAAGTTTAATTTTAAAACATTATACACAGTTCATAACTTAAGAAGGGACTAATATATTTGATAAATACCTGTTTATAGATTTTCATATCCAGCTGGGTGGTAATTTACAACAGGAAACATATTTAAAATTTAACATTATGAGGCACCTGAGTGCCTCAGTTGATTAAGCATCAGATTGGATTTTGGCTCAGGTCATGATCTCAGGGTCATGAGATTGAGCTCCGCGTTGGACTTTTCACTGAGAGTGGAGCCTGCTTAAGATTCTTTTTCTCCTCTCCTTCAGCCCCTCCCCCCACTCGCTCTTTCTCTCTCTCTCCCCCCCAATTTTTTTAAATCAATAAAAGAATCAAAATCTTTCTGAAAAGGTAACATATTCATATAAATTAAAACAAAAATATATTGATATCTGAAAATCAAGATATAACACATACAGAATTGGTATTCTTCATACATATTCCCATATTATAATTAATTTCTTAATTATAGTTGTCTCCAATACTGTGTCACTGATACTTTTATGGATAATGCCTTTTTTCTCAACATTATCTTTTAATTTTTTGTGGTCTGCTTCAGAGTTGAATTTTATGATTAGTACATTGAAAATATTGACACTTTAAACTGAATTTTGTATTTGGACCATAATTTTTCAATTGAAAAAATATTCTGAACCACTTCTAATTGACATAGTAGAAGAGTTTTCTCTTCCCTCTCTCCATGTTTCTCTCTTCCTCTTCAGATATGCCATTGTTGATTTTTTTTTTTTGCTTTATTGAAATGTTTACTCTAATTGTCCCCTAACTATGTAGGTTTTAGATGGGTATTCTCTTATAAAACCAAGACCAAAAGATAAACCTCACCTAGACCTCTGGGTTTCTGCATACTCTCTACTACTTCTACTGTTTGAATTTGGGAAACAGTAACTAGGCTTCAGTATGAAGCACTGGGGAAAAGGGAGAAGACTTCACTCTCCTGTCCTTTATTCACACTTAGTGAAAGATGGTGGAGGGGTCTACGATAGTATTGCTTTAGGTCGGGTGTGAATTTGGCACTCTAGAATTCAATGTTGGAATCATATTTACTTCCCTTTTATAATTCAGTGTGTCTGTTCATTCTCCCTAAAGATTTTCTCTTTGGATTTATAATCTTTCCTCTGGATTTAAATAGATCTTAACCACATATTTGGACTCTAATTTCATTTCTATTTCTTGTTTTGTTTCCCTTCAAAGGACTGAAATCTCTTTCTGGGACTAAACATTTTGCTCATTTGGTATTAAAAATATAATGATCCAAATGGTCTCCAGCAAACTTCATTCTCTAATCTCCCTTAGATATCAAATGCTGCTGATCATTATGGATTTGAATTTACTTCAGCATCCTGGACTTGGCAACTTAGTTTTGAGTACCACCAGCGAAGACTTATCCCATCTTGCCCTAGGGAATCTTGTATTCAGTCCCTCCATTTAACCTAGGCTTTTTCCCAAAAATCCAGCCATTTTATTTGGATAATACCATATTAACATATGAACCTTCCCCTATGAGATAATGCTCTGTTTTGTATTCCTCCAACATCTCCACTGTCACATATTTTCATGGAAAGATCCACTAATACCAAAGTCATATGAAAGAAGAAGTCTAAAAATATCTAAAAAAGAAGTCTCATGGGAAAACTGTCATGTGACATTTAAAATAACAGCTACCTTTTTCAATTTGTAATTGCTGAATCTCTTGAACAGTTCTGTGATTAAAGTAGGAAGTTAGTAAGCATCTACTTGTCTTGACTAGTTTTTTTAAAGATTTATTTATTCATTTTAGAGAGAGAGGGAGCATAAGCAGGGGGAGGGACAGAGGGAGAGAGAAGCTCAAGCAGACTCCCTGCTGAGGGCACAGCCTGATGTAGGGCTCAATCTCATGACCCTGAGATCATGACCTGAGCTCCAATCAAGAGTCAGACACTCAACTGACTGAGCCACATAGGCATCCTAGACTGATTTTTTTAAAGATTTATTTATTTGAGAGAGAGTGTGTGCATGAGTTGGGGAAGGGACAGAGGGTAACAATCTTCAGGCAGACTCCCTGCTGAGCGTGGAAACTGACAACCTGATCTTATGACCAATGAGATCATGACATGAGCTGAAACCAAGAGTCAGACGGTTAACCTACTAAGCCACCCGGGCACACCTATCTTGACTAATTTCTGACTGACATATATTTTTATGACTATATACTTTGGGGCTTATATGTTGTGCAGGGCTGTCTATTATTAACTAAGCATTACATCCATTTCCTTCCATCATGGGAAATATTTTTTCCAAAAATCCATTTCTGGTATGGCCCAGAAATTTGCTATGAGAGGCAAATTCGAAAGTTGGAAGGAAGAAAGAAGGCATTATTCTCCTGAGACTGTTGTGTTCAAAGACCATGCAGTTGAGCCCACAATTTTCAACTTTCTACTCCATCGCCATTTTCACTTTGGAGAGACTTTGCAGATACCTCCCTAAACTTCCTTAGAAAACTCTTGGTGCACTTCTGTCCAAGATTCGTTTCATCTTCTAGCTCCAGTGCTCCAATGTTCTGATCTGCCTGCCCACTGCAATGTTCCAGCTTTTGTTCTCCCAGCTTCTCCACATCTATGGACACCCTAGTTCCTAATCTGTGCCCTGTATTTCCTTCATGCTTGCAGTGACTTTGTTTCCCTGACCAAACCCAGAATGACCATACGTTCCTGGTGCCCCTGGTTGGGAATGGACTTGGATTCTTTTAAGTCCAAGTGTTCTGATTGTCAAAGCCTGGATTTATACTAATCAAGAGTTCCTGTTTTTCCTCCTCAAAGACTTGGATGCCTAGTTAATAACAACTCTAATCCAAGAACAAGTTTCAATAAACAAGGTTATAATGCTAGTTTTTTGTTTGTTTGTTTGTTTGTTTTAGGGGTGGAGGGGTGAGGGGCAGGAGGGAGAGAGAGAATCAAACCAGAACAAGCAGCTCATTGTCACATACTCTCTGAAGCTTTGGCTAAGGATGTCCTTATCTTCACCCTAACTCCATTCAGAGTTCATTCATTTTCTTTATCAATGCTGGCCTAGACTGTTATTGTGCCTAAAAATAGACTCAAATAATGATTGGTCATCAAGAAAATTGCTACAACAAATACTTTTAGTTTGGGATTTATTTTATTATTTTTTTCTTTTACTATTCAATCCTTGTGTAAAATCATATTTAATCCTTGACTTTGGGATTAAAATAAAGTGATCTCACTAAAAGTGTTTCTTTATCAAGAAAATATTTGGAGAATAACTGTGAGTCAGGCAATGTTTAAATACTTGTTGTATTTATTTCTGTATATAAATAAGAAATAAACAAAACAGACAAAAATCCCCAGCCTGAGAAGTTTACATTTTAGTGGGAATGCCCATTTAATTTCATTTTGGCATGGATCATAGAAATATAAGAGAAACAAGGGGCGCCTAGGTGGCACAATCAGTTAAGTGCCAGACTTTTGGTTTTGGTTCAAGTCGTGATCTCAGGGTCAAGACCCATGCTGGGTTCCATGCTCCTGCCACTGAGGCACTCTCTCTCTTTCTCTCTCTCTCAATTAAAAAAAATCTTTAAAAAAATTTAAGAGAAACAGGAAATCATAACATTCTATGGAACCTCAGTGTTGCTAGGCTCGCCCTCCCCTTCCCCCAAAGAAAAACTGTGTTCAACTGACAGGCTACAATAACAGGAATGGTACTGATCATTAATTTTCTCCCAGGAACTGTTTAAATTTGATGTTTTAAAGTGTGTTTTATTATGCACATCCCAACATAGAAAATAATAGTAACAGGCACTTTAGCTAAAACTAATCTTACATTTTTCAAAATTTGCTTCAAATTTTTTTCAAAAAATAAAATGTTAAGAGATACTTCAATGTCCTATGATTCTTTCTTGATCCTATTTCTATGCCCCTTGACATATCAAACACTCTTCAGTAGGTGGTAATACTTCTCTCATGAATTACTTTATACATTTAATGATCAAGACTCCCTGACAAAGTCATTTACTAAAGGTACACAACCAATGAACACATGCACACACACACACACACACACACACACACACACACACACACACCCCTACATGTATACACATACGTAAAATTTACCCATATTGATATATGTAATGATTGTTCATTTATTTAATTCATTTGTTTGAATACACCAAAATATATATCTACTATCTTATTTTATAAGAATTTTGGTTATTTCCTGATTCTCTCTATTACAATTAATGCTGGGATACATATTCTTCAATTGAATACCCTGGGCATATGTGTCAAATATTTCCATAAGGCATTTGCCAGAAGCAGGATTGATCTTTTTTATAACATTCAGATACTTAATTTTAGTATATTTTATCAAAGTTTTCTACCAAAATTTTTCTTTTTTTAAACAATCTGCATTCAACTAACAGTATAGGTGTATTTACCTTTCCCATCCTTTCATCAAGAAACCTTCAAAATTTGCCTGGATGGAGGTGAATTTCTTAGTGACAACTCCCGAGAATTTTTGGTCTGGCTACCATTTCTTCATCAATTGGATTAGTAGTTTTTAATCCTGTTGTATATGAGAATCATCTGGGGTGCTTTTAAAAATGACAATATACTCTTGAGATTTTTGCCTCAATTGATCTACAATAAGGCATGGGCATCAACACTGCTTAGATGTTTTCATGGATAACTTCAAGTGAAGTCTTAGTTGATAGTCACTGCATTCAATGTAGTCAAATCATTTACTTAGAAGAGAGTGCAGGAGTGACTGCCTGGGTGGCTTAGTCAGTTGAGTATCTAACTATTGGTTTTGGCTCAGGTTGTGATCTCAGGGCCATGGGTTTGAGCCCTCTGTCGGGCTCCCTGCTCAGGTGTGAGTCTGCTTGAAGATTCTCTTCCTCTACCCCTCCCCCTACTCATGTGCATGTGTGCTTTCTCTAAGAAATAAATCTTTATTTACTTTTTTTAAAGATCCCATTTATTTATTTACTTTTCAGAGAGAGTGTGCGCACAAGCAGAGGGTGCAGCAGGCAGAGGGAGAAGCAGGCCCCCTGCTGAGCAAGAAGCCCAATGTGGGGCTCAATTTCAGGACTCCACGATCATAACCTGAGCCAAAGGCAGCCACTTATCCGACTGAGCCACCCAGATGTCCCAGAAATAAATCTTCAAAAAAAAAAAAGAGTGTGGGGCGCCTGGGTGACTCAGTCGTTAAGCGTCTGCCTTTGGCTCAGGTCATGATCTCAGGGTCCTAGGATTGAGCCCCACATCGGGCTCCCTGCTTGGCGGGAAGCCTGCTTCTCCCTCTCCCACTCCCTCTGCTTGTGTTTCCTCTCTCGCTGTGTCTCTCTGTGTTAAATAAATAAATAAATAAAATCTTAAAAAAAAAGAGAGTTCATAAAAATCAGCTTTGTACAATCATTTCAGCCCCCAGCTAAGATATTATTCAATAAAACATTCTAATTTATAATTGTCATCAGTTGTTCTGTGCATCCTTGTCTGTGTTATCACATCTCCTTAGCTCTCTACCGCCTCAGCTTCCCAGTCATCTCTTGTCCCTAGGACGTTTTAATGCTCCTTTGAGAAACTTTTCTTTGTTTTTGTTTTTTAATTTATTTATTTACCTATTTGAGAGAGAGAGAGAGCAAGAGCATGTGAGTGGGGAGAGGGGCAGAGAGAAAGAATCTTCAAGCAGACTCCCCATTGAGCATGGATCCAGATGTGGGGCTCATCCCACAACCCATGGGATCACTGCCTAAGCCAAAACCAAAAGTCAGATGCTCAACCAACTGAGCCACCCAGACACCCTGAAAAACTTTTCTTTAATGTCATAACCTTGTTCAGCTTCTCCTTTTGATCTTTTCCAACATATATAGAATAATATTCCATATACACAGCACAATTTTAAACCCCACAACTTCTTTGAATCAAGTGTGCTCTGACACCAGGTCACTCTCTGTACTAGACCCAACCCTAAAAAGACCACCCATCTTTTATCCAACTGAGGATGATCAGAATCAGGCTCATCAAAATTCCTTATTTCCATGTTCATCACTGCAACTGATGAAATCAAATCTACTGGTATTTCTACAGTTAACACAACATAGTAATGCTGCAACTTAAAAAATACCCCTAATAAGCCTTTCTTGCTGCTGAATGAGTACACCAAGAAAATAAGGGCTGCTTTATATGACATACCAGTCTTCAGTTCAAACTCAGTCCTTTCTGATATTTTCAATTTCTTATGGTTGTGGATATCATAATTACATAAAAATATCAGACAAAAAATGTAATAACAATTATAAAAATCATGGTCAGTGTAAACACATCGGACCCTCTTTCTTTATTACTAACCCAAACAAGATACATTTATCATCTTTTCAGGAACCATACTGATATTGTGCCATTATGTCTGTGCTTCCAAACTTCTATTCTGACTACCTTTCCCCCTCCAGGCCCACCATGCTGCTTGTCTACAATACTCCCTACACTACATGTACATGTCTTTGGTTTTGTTTATTGTTATGGACTGAATGCTTATGCCCACCCAAATTCATATGTTGGAATCCTAACCCCAATCTGATGGCATTTGCTGGTGGGGACTTTGGGAGGTAATTAGGTAATGAGGGTGGAGGCCTCCTGATTGGGATTAGCGCCCTTATAAAAGGGACCCCAGAGACTTCTCTTGCCCTTTTCCCACCGTGTAGGATACAAGAAGTCAGCAATCTGCAACTGGGAAGAGGGCCCTCACCAGAATCTTATCGTGCTGGCATCCTGATTTAGGACTTCCAAACTGTAAAACTATGAGAAATAAATTTCTGTTGTTTATAAACCACTCAATTAATGATATTTTGTCATAGCTGCCCCAACTAAGAAATTTATGTTATTTTCCCCCCAACACCCACTTTTTCCCCGTGCACCTTATTTAATTTTCAAGGTCCAGATCAAATGCACAAATTCCCTTCTGAAGCCTCTTCATATGTAATTAATCAAATCATTTTAATTCTCTGCACTCCTGGGTCACTTTGCTCTGCTGTTACATTGCTTACACAGAATACTATGTATTGTAGCAGTTAGACGTCTGTTGCTTTCATAGGATTCTAATGTGAATAACACCATGAGCTTTAATTCATTATTGCATCCCCAGAGCATGGTGATAAAAGTTGTGCAGTAAATATTTGCTCCATTATATGGAATTGAATAAAATCCCACCAAACAAATAGGACAAAAAAAAAAGATATTGGATTAGGCAATATACTAATTAAATGCTTACTTGTGAGTAGTGTATATTTTATTTGGCTTAATAGTAAATTATTCAATATTATTAGAAAAATGTTATATGGATTTATATAAGAAAAATAATTGCTACATACCGATTGAGTTTCATGATAATACAACACATACACAGATGTTTTAAAATATGAGATTACATATTATACCACTTCCATGTACAATTTATCTTGAGGACTATTTCTGTCTTGCATAATAATGAAGTATATTTGGAAAATTTCATTAAATTAAAATTGTGATAAGTGGCTATAACAAATATAAAAATGAAACCAAATCACTAAAAGTGGCATAATATTAATTCAAAGTAATTAATAAGTTACAGTTGTTTAAAAATGCAGTGACTGCTTTATTATTCAGCTAATGCAATCCACCCATGAACAAATACATTTTCCCCTTAGATAAAAGGCACACACTAAGGAATAAATCAAAAAAGAGGCATTTATTTGGAACTTCCATTGGATCAAGTAGACATTTCTTGAAAATTAATAAAATATTTTAAAATTCCACATGATTTCTCTCCTTAAATAGCTCACAAATCATTTGGAAATATGTGAGTAATAACGTATATCCAAACATCCATCCTGGCAGTTTAATATTTGTCTTCTGACTACTAAAGTTAGTGCTCACCTCCCTCAAAGAAAAGATGCAACTATCTTCCTCATTCCTGGTTTTGCTCTGCAGTATAAGCCTATGAGTCATTTGGCCTATAGCCTTGCTACCAAAATCATCCTCCATAAACCAGCAGCACTGCCATCATGTGGAGGATTTATAAGAAATGCAAAATCCTGAGGTTGTTCCAGACCTCCAGAACCAGAATCTGCACTGTAGCCAGTTTCTCAGTTGATTTGTATGCAGCTTAAAGTTTGAGAACCACTTGTTCTCTAGCAGCATGTTGCCTACATTGTACTTAAATTCTAACCCAGATGTCTTACCCAGGTATTGAACTCTCCCACTCACAAAGCCTTCCACTGACTAAAAGTACTATTTCTCTACATCAAATTTATTTCTATTTATCATAGCTTAAAACATTTCTCCATCTCTTTATCTCTCTGGCTTACTGTTGGTTGTCTTTTGAAAACAATAGTTCTCTTGCACTTTTCTAGTTAGCTATGATTATTCTTTCACACCAATCATATGGACCTTGGGTTCAGTAAAAGGGAGCATAATTTAGTATCTTTCTTCTACATTGTTGCTACCTCCAAAAATATTGCTATTCTGCTCTCTCATCAATATATTTTTGCTTCTTGCAGCACATAACAAAACAAAGTCAGACCCATGGATAGATGAGCTCATGAATTCAATTGCCTGTAAAGCCAATTGCTACTACAGTGGAGAGATCAGAATAGTTTAAGGGCATCTGTCAAATTTTATTCTATTTAAAATTAGTTTTACAACTTAAACTTTGCTTCTTTTAATGTCCAGTAGTGATACCATTGATTCCAAACCCTCATCTGGTGGCTAATGCTAAGGCAATAGCAATAGTTGGACTAACTCTCCTTTCAAGAAGACAAATGCTTGCCTGACCACACATTTAAGTCAATCTACAAGGGCTTGACTCAAAACTGCTTGCTAATCATTAGTTGGTATGCCAGGATCCTTATCAGATGGACTTTCTTGGTCATATTTTGAGCAACAGTAACACAATGAAACATTCTCAAATTTTATAAAGGTCAGTAATCTTGAGCACAAGACAAAATCATCCAAGAGAGGCATATCAACATACTTCTTTCCTGTAGATTGGGTTTCATCTTACTGGAAGTTTGGCCTTTCATTAATTATTTTATTGTTTTATAATAGGACTTTACTGAAAACAGAATGATGGGGATGCCTGTGCGGCTCAGTCGGTTAAGTGTCTGCCTTTGGCTCAGGTCATGATCCCAGAGTCCTGAGATCGAGTCCCACATCAGGCTCCTTGCTCAGCGGGGAGCCTATTTCTTCCTCTACCTGCCACTCCCTCTGCTTGTGCATGCTCTCTCTTTCTTTCTGACAAATAAATAAATAAAATCTTAAAAAAAAAAAGGAAACAGAATGACATATGATTAAGAATACTGGTTAGGATTGGCTGGAAGTGAGTTGAAGTGTATGCATTAAAAATGACTTTATTCTTCTAACTTAAGTTAAACTTAATCATATAGATAATATAGAATTTCTTATTAAAATAAACCCCACTGATCTCCTTGTCTTGAGGATGATAATATTCAGCATAGAGTAAAAACTTATTTTAAAATTTGCACTTTTAGAAAATGTCTGACACCAACAAAGAATAACATTCACTCTTTTCAACAAAGACTAGGTAATACTAAAGCATCAACAGTCATTCATAGTCTCCCTTCAAAAAGTGCTGGAAGAGACCAGGTTAATTCATCTTATGCAATCAACTGACAAAGGTCATTAACAAAAGTAGCATGACGTGAAGCCCTGTGCAATATATGTACTTCCCATTTTATGACTGTGTGCTATTCAGCTTGTCCTATTTGGTTAGCTTTGGTATTCTATATCACCCATTTCATAAGGTACTGTGCTAGTCACTGCTAGTTTGTGGAGTCTTATGTTTATCTTTATATATCTGTTACAGATACATTTTAATTAACATGACCATTCTTTCCATCCCTAATTTTAGGAAGTGTCATTTTTAACTCCCTTATAGGTCTGCAAAAGGTTTGAGGTACTGGCATGCCCATCTACTATGGACACTATGAGAAATATACGCTCAACTTCCAATTATACTTATACTGAAATTCTTCCTGCTCTGCATTCTGCTATATTAATTGGCATTATTTATGACCAATATAATCATATAAATAGGTTTCTCTGGATGTGTGATCTGTCTACCGTATCCAAAGAGGCATTTGGGGCTAGGTGTAATGTCAAATCTTTAAACATAGTTCTCATACATTGGACCCCAATGAGTTTGTCACTGGTTGAATGCTTTGGATTTATTTGTGTTTATAGTTCATACTTGTTCCAATATACACAGCAAAAAGAAATCTAGAGTATTCATTTCAATATTTCCAGTTAACCTGATTAATAATATATTATTGATTTAATACATCAGGTTGACAACTAGTAGAATTTAATCAATGGCCCAGTTTGGATTCCTTCCAAATAAATTACAGCATAGGAACAGAGTGTTAATGTTGTTTGATCTAAGAAAAAAGGGGGCAATCGCTCTCACTACCATACCAATAAAGTGGGAGCTTGATCACCAGGTACAGTAATGATGAAAATGGTGTATTTGTTAAATTCAAGATTTTGTAAAACTTGTCCACGGCTGGTGTTATGACTTTTCCAAGTTATAGTAATGCCTAACACTCCTTTTATAATATTAAGAATACCTGACCTACATGCTAGTAGTTCACAGTGGATTGATATGTTCCATATGGTTTTTTGTTGATCCACCCAGAATTTTAAAGATTGTGGTTATGGACAAACAACCATTTTTACTTGTAGTTCTTTAATAATGTAACTGAATTTGATTGATTATGTGATAATAAGAGATCACAGGATCATATGTCACTTTAGGATACATTATAGAACTATTTCTATAAGGGATTTGAATTAAAAAATGCATGTGACCAATCTGAATTCAGTTATTATTATAATATACACACTGAGAGAGGGTCAAAATTAGGTTACTTTTTGTCTACATAACCTTGATTGATATTGTCTCAAAGCTTTGATGAGACATTTAAAAATACTTCTGCTCTTAAACATTGTGAGATATTTACTCAGGTGCAACCTATGGTGGTAAAGGCATCAAATCTCAAATCTGTGATAGGATCTATGGTTCATATTTTCTGAATGGTCACATTACCAGCATAAAACAGGATTGTCTCAATTCCCTAGGAACCTCCTTGTATAATGAAGTTGATAGTTAAATATAAATTTTAGAGTGCAGAAACCTTAAATACATCTTTCTTTCCCAGACCTGATTTTACCATTCCATGCCAGATTTGTGGTGATTGGCATAAGTGTCTGAGTCATTATTGTGTTAAAGGGCTTTTGTTGTAGTGTCCATAGTTACATCCCTTGGATCTAAGAACTACAGCAGAATGCTTTTTAGCATCTTAGAAAATTTCTATCATTAGCATTTTGGATCTGGTCTAAAATATTCATTATAGTTGGCCTCTTAGATAGGAAGTAGAGTAGAATCCTTATCAAGTAAATTTACCAGGGCTCTAAGTTGCATTCAGGAAATCATATCACAGGCACTGTTGCTTCCTGAACACTGGTAATTAGATCAATAAAATGTGTCCCTCACCTCTAGGGTTAATGTCAGTAGATAAGTTTCTGGATATGGAAGTTAATACTCATTTAATCATTTTAACTGTTTCCTGAGCCTTCATACTTAGTCAATGATGTTAAAACATTAGTTCACTGGACTTGTAATTCTTGGAAATCTCCTGAAAATATGACTGGGTTAGAGTTAAAATTAAGTCTGCACTATGAGATAATGTGCCTTTGTTGTGACTTCTTTGATCCATTATGTCTATTGTTCAGACTTATTTCAGTGATGCTTAGATACTATCCAATCTTTTTGGCCAGGGCTTAGGAAGGAAATGTAAGGTTAGTTCATACTCTTCCTTCTAGGATCCATCTTTTTTTATGTCTTCTTTTCTCCACTATTAAGACACTGTTTCTCCCAGGCACTCATGTGTGCATCTTTTAAAGGTAATTTAATTTTGTTTTCTTGGTAATTTGTTAGTTGGAAATATGTGTTTGTTACATGTAATTGATTATAGATTTTTCTGCCTTACCTTTATACCAAGCATAATGCTCTATAAATTTCATCTGCAACAGAGTCCAGACACTGGGAACTAAATGTTGTTTTTTGTTTTGTTTTGGTTTGGTTCTTTTACTGAAATGTAAAAATAACAATGTTTCTAATGATGATCCCAGGCTCTATAAGCCAGTCAGGATTTTTTCCTGCTCCTGTGAAATTATAAAGACTTATATGGACAGATAGTGGACAACAGCCTCCTTGGGGAAAAGTTACCTTCAATGTAATGGCTTGGAGACACTCCTTCCCCATTTCTTTTTTTTTTTTTCCCAGAATTTCTCAAACTTCACATCTTTGATGGAAAGCCAAGGCTTTCACAATGTACTGAGCACCAGAGATAACATTAACAAGAAAATACTATTTTTTTTATAATGGAGTTTTCCTTTTTAAAAATCTCAAGTTTGAACCAGCTTTCATTTTCAGGTGGCCATGAAAACTCATTTAGACATGAGTTTTGTGACTTGTTTTCTCTCAGGGCATTTTATTTCTGAGTCATAGGTCTCCGTCATAATATCGATCACTGTGAGATGTATTCAAAACTTTGCATCATCCATGGTCAGCAGGTTATAAGAAGTTATTTTATAGGGGTATTGATAAGATCCGCAAAACTTATAATGTTTCTACAGTTTTTGTCATCATTACTATATACCATCCTGCTATTATTTATTGTTGGAGAGAGATGATAAAGTGTAGGGGCATTTTTGAAGAATGCCCCCAGTGTGTGAGGCTCAGAGCTTTAATCATCCAGTGTTCTGCTTCTGATATTACAAGGATGTGATCAGATACGAGATAAGATGAATTAATATTCATTGGACTTGTTGAACTGATAAGTGAGCCTACTCACTCACATTCTCAGAAATTGTATCAGTACCCATTGGGCAGATCATGCTATGGAAAAATCATATGGTTTTCTTTTACATTGAGTTGATTTTGTTCTCTATGAAATTTTAGTGGGAAATAATACAAACTATTAAGAAAATTGCTCTTTGAAATTATTAAACCTGTTATCATCATAAAGGAACAATTGTTAGTTCACCATGTTTCGTAGCAGACACTACTGGCAAAGGACACTGACAAGACTGTGATCAATTATATGTCACTTGTTTACCTTCTTTGAACATTTTTATACCTACACAGAAGTGACTTGTCAGAGAATTCATTTAGTAGTAAGATCTATTAGAAACTGGCAACATAGGAAGATTTTCTTCTCTTGACATCCCAGATGGAACACTGCTAAAACAAACAAACAAACAAACAAAAAACCTAATGGACCCCAAAATAAGACTTACCCAAAATATGTCTGAATTGTGTTACTGATGCATATCTACCTCCTCTTTGTCCTCTCACAATTCAGCACTGAAATCCAGTTCGTTATTTATCTCATGAAGAGAAACTTGGTTGGATCATCAGTACTTAGTCTAACAAGTGACTTTAACATGTTTTTTGATGAAAAAAATAACTAATACAAAATA
The DNA here is from genome assembly GCF_003265705.2 of Callorhinus ursinus. NCBI lineage: Eukaryota > Metazoa > Chordata > Mammalia > Carnivora > Otariidae > Callorhinus > Callorhinus ursinus. The sequence continues at coordinate 72,767,743 of NW_027397065.1, read as the reverse complement.
TTACAGCATTAAGTGTGGGGTCATTGATTAATACTTCAAAAATAATCCCTATGGCTACAAAACGTTCTCTAGATTCTTTAACAAAATAAGGGTAAAGCACTTAATGGTGTTTGGCCTTGTAAGTGAAGAAGGAGAGTACAATGTCTTCTTTGCTTTTGTACTGTTAATCTGAATTTTTGTCTCTTCCACTAATGGGCAGATTATATCACTAAGGTAGACAGTTTTGCCCAATGATAGATTATCATTTTATGTTCTGTTAAAAATATCTGAAGCGGATAAATATCTTTGTTCACAAATTATCTGCTTAATAAATAATTTTATCTATCTCTTGGCATGAGAGAAATTCCATTATCTTCATTTTCTCTCTCCTAATTTTCACATGATTCAGTCTCACTTCTAGGGATCTTATGTAAAACAAAGGTGCTGAGAAGCTCTATTTAATTTCTGATGTAATTTTAGCATATAGATCCCATGGTTTCTCTGAAGTCTACTCAGATTTAATCAAAGACACCACTTATACCCATGCTTATTTCAACATGCAAATACCAGCGATTTAAGATGTACCATGTGGTATGTGAATGAGTGATTCACATTGCCATACCCTGACCTAAAAATAATCTAAATAACAATAACTAGAGGTAAAATAAAATAGGTAATTGTTTAGATTAATTACATTTTCCTCCACTGCCATTAGAAATAAGAAACTAAGAGTACTTGAATAGCAACATATCAAAGATTTAATCATAAAAAAATTATAATAAGAATTTTGGGGACAATATGCCTAGAAAAAGTAATTTAGGTCAACCAGACAATATTCCCATTTTGGAAGTTCATGGCCCAAGCAACTAGTTCATAATAAATGTAAAGTATATTATATGCTCTAGTTTGTGTTCATACTATGCCTAAAGAGCAGTTCCAATATATCCCCATGGCAAAAGATTTCTATATCATTGTAGATTCTTTAGCATAAAAAAATCTACTTAGCTGTATTCAGCAACTATACAATTCTTAGCTCTTAAATCTTTGAATGAAGACTACTAGCAAAATGATTTAAATCAGATTATTTATAATTATGTTGCTATTTTCTCATGAATTCATATATTTTTTATGTATATAAATATAATAGTAACATTAAAAGTAATATATGGCATGCTTGTATTTTAATTATTGTATTATGGTTATGTTTATAAATGTCTTAAATAGAACAAGGGGTTCCTTTTAGGGATATTAATAGAAAAAATTTTAAGCTTAAAATTTTGATGACTATGGAAATGTTAACTCAAATAAAATACCACCTTGTTTAGCAATAGAGCAGAAAATATACTGGTTTTCTCCCACTATCCATGTAGAACGTTCTTAAGCAAACTATTTTTTAAAAAGATTTTATTTATTTATTTATTTGAGAGAGAGAGAGAGCGTGCAAATAAGTAGAGGGGGTTGGGGGGGGAAAGCATGAGGAAAAAGAGAAGCAGGTTCCCTGGCAGACTCTCTGCTGAGCAGGGAGTCTGATGCAGGCTCGATTTAGGACTCCATGGGGGGGGGTTATCCCAGGACTCTGGGATCATGACCTGGGCCCAACGCAGCCGCTTAACTGACGGAGCCACTCAGGCATACCCTAAGCAAACTTTTGTAAGCAAAAATGGTGTAAAATGAAGAAGCAATTATATTTAATTTATATGGAAAAAAATTGTTTCCAGACCCCAAAAATAACCTCTCTTGGGCTTTTCTTAGGACACATCTTGCTAACAGATGCACAAAATTAATTGAGATATCAAGCACAGATACTCACAGACAGTTGGGAGCTATGGTGGCTTGATGCTGAGATGCTGAGTATAGTTCCCAGGGAAGGAGCTAGGCATGTCACTCTTGCTGCTCGGGGTGCTCACTGCAAAACAAATGCTAAACACTATTTTCACTTTTTGCCTTGTTTCATAAAAGTGAAAATCCTTTTCAGATTTCTTTCAGTTAGCAAAAATTGAAACTACTGTAGGGCTTTCATAAAAGCCAATTGGTGTAACACAAACTTTGAAAAGGGGTTGGGGGGTACCTGTTATTACCTTCACATTACCTTGTTATTGCAACAGAATGACAAGTTGCAAAACATTGTTGTCTTAACCAGAAAACTAAACTGAGAAATGTGAAAAGAAGACATGAAAATAAATGAAAGAAAAAATATTGAACAGAAAAATTTAACAACTTAAGGTATTGTTAAATTCTCCTGGAGAATCATATAACAAGCCTCAGAAGAAGGAAAAAAAAATCTGGAAGTTACTGAGAATAAAAAACTGAAAGTAAATTATTAGCATCAAAAACGATAGTGTGCATTGAAGGGGATTAAGATGTACAAACTTTCAGTTATAAAACAGTCCCAGAGATGAAAAGCATAGCATAGGGAATATCACCAATGATTTTGTAATAGCATTATATGGTGACAGATGGTGGCTATGCTTATGTTGAGTATTAAGTAATGTATAGAATTGTTGAATCACTGTGCTATACACCTGAAACTAATGAAAAAAAAAAAGTGTGTAGAATGGGATAATCAGAGCCAAGTCTAGAATACCTGACTAAAGGGGTAATCCTTTCTCACTGCCTGGCAATAAAATTAAGAAGACATAGGAGAAGAGAAGTAAAACAAGGAGGAAGAAGAAAGAGGAGGAGGAGGAGGAAAAAACATAAGAAATGAAATTTTTAAATATGTAGTATGACAATGCAGATAGATGTAAAGCTAAATGGCTGATGGGAGTGCACTTGTTGTGATGAACACTGGGTGTTGTAAGTGTGAATCACTAAATTCTAGTCCTGAAACTAATATTACGCTATATATTACTTAACTGGAATTTAAATGAAAACTTGAAAAAAAAGAAAAGAAGACACTATCAGGAAAAAAAAAATATATATATATATATAATTGTGTTTTCAATGTACATTAGGCAAATTTGAACAAATTAATATTGGTCATCAATTTTTTTAATATGAAAATACTAGACATTACTTATGACTTTTCATTATTATTAAAACTGCCAATATTCAGGGGCACCTGGGTGGTTGTGTCAGTTAAGCATCCAACTCTTGATCTGATCTCAGGTCTTGATCTCAGGGTGGTGAGTTCAAGCCCCACCTTGGGCTCCACACTGGGCAGGAAGCTTACTTAAAAAAAAAAAAATGCCAATATCCATTAGTGATTCTAAGAGCAAGTATCTCATATTATCAAGCGCAATTAGACCTTTAGGATTTAGAATAAGCAGTAACAAATTTGAAATCTGTTTATATAAAGCCAAGGACTAAAGTCACTGCTGTGATTTTAAGCATAAAGTAAACAAAATACAAAGTTACAAAATACAATTTTCTGTATAGGAAAATAATTATATTTTAAAGGCTAATATCAATAATTCCAGAAACAACAAAAAGGATGTACTCACAGAACTAGCTCCTGACAATTACTCTTGGTAAAGTAAAATACTTTGAGAAAAATGGTTCAAATTTCAAAAAAATTTTGAAAATGATATACATTCATATGAAATATATGTATGCATATTTTATATTGGATATTTATTATAATACTTATATTTCTGATTAAAATTTACCAAATAAGGTATTTTTTCAATATTGCAGCTATTCTGTTAATTTTGTCCTTAACTTTAAAATATATTTTCACAGATATATATGAATCTGCAACATAGGTTGTCTTTTAGGTAGCACCAGATTTCTAGTTGTCTAGTATACATTACTTACTGTATACAAACTGAATTAACTCTAATACAGCTTTCATTAAAGACAGAATTCAATTTAGTGCAGCTATTTCTCTAGGAATTGTTTTCCTTCAGCTTCTACCAACACAATGATGAATCCAAAATTTGCATTTTCAGCCAACAATATTCCATAATCTCCAGAACTTCCTGCCTGGAAAGACATTTTCAGTTGGATGGACTGCAAGCATCTTATGTTTTACATCATCCCACTACAAACCCATTGCTCCTCCAAAGTTTATGTCTTGGTGGATGACTCTTAGAATCCATACAGTTAGAGAAGCCAGAAATCGAGAAGACATCTTACATGCTTTATTCTATATTTTCTTTTTCTGACTCACTACAACCGATTAAGCTGACAATTCTTATCTCATAAATATCTGTTTTATTTGCCCATTATTATTTATGTCCAAACCAGTACTGTAATTCAGGGTCACATTGTCACTTTTCTGTCTTCTTAGCTAGGATTATCTCCTCACAATTTATTTTACTGTCTTTATCAAAATAAGTTTTTATTAACATAAGTAATTTTTTGCATCATTTCTTTACTCAAAATACTAAAATGGATCATTTTAACCTTGAAGATACATCAAAGATGACATCACATTACTTCCCATACCAAGCCAGGTTTTTAATTTTCCCTCTACACTCCATTGGTCCCAAACCTTTGGGTTTTCTTTCATTTTCATAGTTCTCTACCATTATACATGCTGCTTCCTTTGCCTTAATATAGGACTTTTTCAGTGGGTCTCAACACAGATTTCACTAGTAAAGAATTTCCTAAGAGCACTATGGAAGCTGTGGAGAAAAAAAAAACTTGTACTTTTATAGACATTTTCTTTTATGAACTTCCTTTATAACAATAGCCAAAATGTATTAGATTTTTCTGTTTGTGGGGTGTATCTCCATACAAAAATAGAGGTGACTCAATGTATTTGGAGCCTGATGGCTATCTTCCCATCAGTGCCTTCCAAATTCAAGGCCAATGTTCTATCCAACTATATTGGCATAATTTCCTCTCTTACTGAAAAAAGAAATCCTCTTTGTGGAAAAAAAAAGAAAAATTAAGAGAGTCTCATGTTTTTAAAACTACTAGTGCCTCAGTGCACAAATTATTCATCATTGCTAATATTTCTACTAATCCAAATTGAACCTACTCTAAAAAAATTTATGCATTTACTAAGCTATTTACATAGGATGCCTACCACCTTGTTAGGATGTTTAGAAACATTTTCCAGATATGTATTTCATATGTTAATGCCTTTCTTCACTCTTCTTAAAGTCTCATCCCGTCTTTCTCAAGGTATCTTCTATTTGAAATATAAACATAGGATCCAGAGCATGTACCTTGATTTTATTCCCACAAGTAATTAGCCCTTGCCATATAGTGTGAAGTAGGCATGGACCAATGAGCATCACCATAATTGAGACACAGCAAGAAAAAATTTATTTTTAAATGTCACAAATGGAATTAATGGCTTTTCAGTGGTTAAATATTGGTTGCCTTTACATTAGCATCAAAGTATCTAATGTCTTAAGTTAGGGAAAACCTGACCTATCAAAATTGCCAGTGACTAACAATTTAGCCTTCATATATGCATATATACCCTATCACCTCCCAAAATAATTTCTTCACTCAAAGGAAGTATGTCCCGTGGAACATGTCTATTACTATAATGGTCTCCAAAAATATAACTTGTGATTCACAGCTTTTATTTAGACTTATCTCTCCAAGACTCACACTTACACTAAAAATAGTAATAATAATAATAAATCCAGTATCACAATATGAAATGTCATATATGTCTGCTTGAATATCTGTTATTCAAGAAAGCTTATTCTAGCCAACATCAATGACTTATTATGAGCGTGAGAAACTCTTAGAGAGAAAGCTGAAAACTAACATAGAGGAGGTAGTTTAAGGGTATTTAATTAGATGAAGCAAAACCCTGAAATATGATTTGGATTTTTTCCATAAGAGGTTGGAGTCAATGAGTACCAGCCAAGACCACAGATAAGATACTTTCACCTAACACAAAATATACCGAGGTTTAACTGCAGTCCTGAAAGAACTTATTGTGAGTGGTAGTAAGAGATTTCTAGATCAAATATCCCCTGAGTGGAAAAAATATTTAAACCCAGTTCTCTGTAACATCAAAGCCTTTCTTTCTTACAATAGTACTCATGCCCAACAGCACCAAGTTGAAATCTAGAGAAAGCCCAAGAAGTTACTAAAGCCCCGAATTCTAGATGATTCTCTAATCAAAATAACTGATCATAGATTTCAGCTGAGAAAGCCCACATTCAAGTGTCTATACTTAGCTCTAAATTCAGTAGCTTAGAAACACTGACAGCGCACAACTGGTAGATACCATCCAATACACCGAAAGTGTGATGACACGTGTGTTAGACCAAGAACTCCCTAAAAGGTGTATCATACCAAGAAAATCTACAGATGAGGGCGCCTGGGTGGCTCATTCAGTTAAGCGTCTGCCTTTGACTCAAGTCATGATCCCAGGGTCCTGGGATCGAGTCCCTCATCAGGCTCCCAGCTCTGTGGGGAGCCTGCTTCTCCCTCTCCTCCCCACTTGTGCTCTCTCTCTCACTATCACTGTCTCTCTCTCTCAAATAAATAAAATCTAAAAAAAAGAAAAAGAAAATCTACAGATGATCTTGAAAAACATTGGAAATCATCTCTATGACCTTGACTCCAAATTTTATCCATTAACTAATTATATATCTCTGAATAAATTTCCAATAATCTAGGACCCAGTTACACAATTTTCTAAGTAGGAAATTAAGACAGGATAACTTTTAGGACACATTCATTAATATAAATCAAAGATATGAAATATAGAAAAAAACAAGCATTTAATGTGCAAGTGAAATGATTGATTCAATTAAATATGCAATGAATGAGTTAAAAGCCAAAAAAGTTTTGAGTGTCATCTGGTAGAAATTTATTTGGTACTGGTTCAAAAAAAGTGTCGTGAACTATGGTTAAAGAAATTCTAGCTGATCAATCATAGTTTGCAGAATTACAGAAATAAAAATATATTGGCATAGGCTGTAGCCTGAAAAAATTAACCAAATGAGATGCCATATAACTTAGGTAGAAATAAGAAGACACATTTGAGAGTGAAAAAAAAAATCCTAGATGAGTGAAAAAAGCAAAATGGGAAAGATAAATAGGTAGATAAAAAGGGAAGTGTGCCAAATTCACTGCTGGACCACTGCAACAATGCTTTCCTGAGCTGACCACAGACAATTTGCATAAATCACTGAGCTTTTCCAATTTAACCTCAAAACTCATAGCCAACAGTCTTTTGAATCATTACCAGTAGGTCAGCATTTGCACATTAAAAAAAACACTATTTCTGTCTTTTGTCCAATGTAATCTTATGGAAAACTCTCAGCAAATTTGTCAAATCAATAATGGTGTTTTTGTTATTCCTTTACCTCCTTCTTTGTTTCATGTCTCATCGTCTATTAATCTTATTTCCTTGATATCCTAGAATATTTCCTATTATAAGACCTAGCCAATCTACCTAGACTTCATATGAAAAAAATATTTTTTTCTAAAATTACCTTTCTATTTCCAATATAACTCATCAAAGTTCTAATTTAGATTTTTTTATAACTTAACTAACAACTAGAAGAAAAAGAAACGTAGTCTGTACTAAGGTGTAAATAAACAAGATATACTGTAAATCCCTGTTTACTTGCCTTTCATCACAAAAGTATTTTACTGAATTCGTATCAAACAATGACACAAAAGAACATCAAAAGATTTGAAAAAACATTTGTGAAGAGAATGCATTTCAGCTTCTCTTGAGTCATGTGAATAATTAATTACCTATTCTGCCTGTGTCTAGCATCACTGCTGTTTATTCTAATTTAAAAACAAATGCGATTTTAAAATTGAAAATGAGTAACCTGATTCTTAACAATGTTGAAATAAGAAAACTTTGTAAGGGCCTTGGGAAAAGTTTTATGCGTGTCATGAAGAAGTCATGTTTGGCATTCCTTAAATGTGTATTTTACTTTTTTATAGTTCTTCAGAAAGGATAACTTTTATCTATTTTTTTCCTCTTTCAAAAACTCAAGATCACCTTGACAATGATTGCTCTATTTGAACCGTTTGAGAAAGAACAGCAGAGCAATTTTACCAAGGACTAAACAGTTTCAAATGGGCTGGGATACTGATTCCAGACAGCCAAATGACCATTAAAACAGAAATGGGTGGTTGTGGAATATGAAACTAATTTGAGAAATGTGTATTTTGACATTTTTTATTACACAAGCAGTCATGTAAACTCTAACATTTCCTTTTAGATTTGGGGAAAAGTTATTCTATCCATAGAAATGAAAGGACAGTTAAAGAAGGAAGCTCATTTATATAGATTTTCAAGTAACTAAGATAAAAACCAACAATACTGAAATTATATAAGTGGGGGGGAATGATAAGTGCAGGAAACCACTCAGCATTTGATCCTTGCCACTCCGATCCTCTCAGAGACACTAGGAGTTGACACAAAACCAAATAAACACACAAAGGAGGGAAGAATTAGAAAATGTTTAAAACCGAGTAATAATATACTAATATCTTGGTCCCTAAAATTTTCTTTTAAAAGTATTTTTTTAAAAAGAATTTTAAATAGTTTTGTGTAATTTGAACTTGTTACAATAATAAATAATATGATTGTTTAGCTATGTAGATACTGATCTGCAGAAATTTAGCTGATCATAGTTCCTGAACATAACTCATAGAAATAAAATAATATATACATTTCCATAATTAATAAAATTAAATATTTAATTTAATTTGTCATAGCACTTGGTAAAGAGACTATATTATTATCACTATAGTGTAGCTAAATATTCTATTGCAAGAAGAAGTTAAATCATGCACTTTAACTTATATTTTCTATTATTGATCAAGTCATTATCAGAAAAGGGGGTCTTATGAAGTCTTTACTAAGTGAATGCTAAATGTTGCTTGTAAATTCAATCTGCAAAGTACCAGCATTTTTTTGATTATCTGTCCTTAGGTTACAGGAACACTATAGCTCAATACAAAAATGGAAAAGAAAGCACACAAAACAAGGAAATAAAACAATACATATTTGTGCTCTTGAATTTTTATTAGTTACTTCAGTAAATATTCTATTTTAGTGATATAATTACAATAGTTTATATATTCTGTACATGTATGAGAAAACTCATTTGTAAAGTAATCTTTGTGACATAAAAATAGTTTTTGATCTTATTTGTTGGTATCTTCTCCTTTTTACAAGAAAGAAAGGAAGGAAGGAAGGAAGGAAGGAAGGAAGGAAGGAAG